>NC_137811.1:14372116-14447116 GCF_963921795.1 Nannobrachium achirus | reverse complement strand
GTTATCGCTTGTGTACACGACAATGCAAGCAACATTGTCAAGGCCAACTCCCCGGATTATGTGAAGTGGCAGTCTGTTCCCTGTTACGCACACACATTACAATTGGCTATTAACGATGGGTTTGCTTTGCACTTGCATCGAGTCATTGCTTCTGCTTTGGTTAAGCATTTCAATCATAGCACTTCTGCAACGCATGTGCTGAAAACTAAGCAGGAACAGTTGAACATGACCCCCAAAACCTTGGTCCAGTCCTGCAAAACCCGCTGGAATTCAGTGTATGATATGTTCGAGCGACTGATAGAGCAAAGGTGGGCAGTAACAGCCTTGTTGTCAGACCGCACTGTAACTAAACTGACGGAGGCCAGGACACTTGATCTCTCCAGCGAGCACTGGGATCTGATGAAAGAGATCCTTCCAGTGTTAAAGACACTTAAAATTGCCACCAAAGCCATGTCTTCTGAGAGTAATGTCTCGGTCTCAAACAGCTACCCGATCACATTCAGTTTCCTCCAAATACATCTCATCCCCCAGGCGGGTGAAGGACGAAGAGTGACGGAGTTCAAAGAAAAAGTCGGCTCATCTCTGGCAAAACGCATGAAGGTATATATTAACATTAACGTTATTATTTGTATTATTATTTAACAAACTAAAATATGGATTTTATTTTCCAAATAAATTATCTTGTACTAATATATCTTTTAATTGTTTATCCATTATATGCAGGTTAACTCATCTACAGCGTTCCTCTCATCGCATCTAGGCTGGCCCCCCGACACAAGAGCCTCCCGGTTATTTCACCAGCACAAAGAGCCCACGTTACAGCTAAATTGCATGACATGGCAAAAGATGTGGATTCTACAACAAGCAGTGGAACGGAGGCCGCTGCTGCTGCTGTTGGTGATGAAGATGACGATGAGGATACAGAGTCTGTGAGCGAGGGAGACGCGGCAGCGGCGGCAACGGCGGCAACTTTAACCACCGATGAGAACGCGAACAGCAGTGCAATGCGACTGCTGCTTGGACATAATTACGTTACGTCCTCGGAGTCGGACAGTGGGTCAGCAAACGACGTGGAGAGGTACTTGAGAGAGAGTCCCGCTGAATTGGAAGTAAATCCATTGGACTGGTGGAAAGTAAACGGCACCCGTTTCCCCAGACTGGCCACCTTAGCCAAGCGCTACCTCTGTGTACCCGGGACCTCGGTCCCGTCGGAGAGAATTTTCTCCGCAGCCAATTTGACAGTTAACAGACTGCGCACGCGATTGACACCAGAACACGTTGACATGTTAATATTCCTTGATAAAAATGGTGCGCCGCCAGTTAAGCCAAAGTAAGCGGCCAGTGGCATTTGGCTATAGGTAGGTTAATTTCTCCCTTTTATTTATTTTTTGGAGTAGACTGCTGTAATTGTAGCGAGACAGTTGCCACTTGCCAGTAGTGCACTTGAAACAAAGTGGAATGTCCTTTTTCTTTAGTTTTATAATAAGACAGCGTTATATTATAGGCTATTTATTATTTATTTTTTGGAGTAGGCCAATACTGCTCTGCTGCTGTAGTCGTCAGTTGCCAGTAGCGCAGCTGTGCGCACTTGAAAGTGGAACGTCTGCGTGTCACTCACAACTCCGCTTGTTTGTTGAATGAAGCGAGCCTATATACAATTTATTTGTATTGTTGATGCTGCTTTCTTTGTTTGGAGCATCAATACATATTTACCATTTGCCACCAATGTTAATCCTGTGTACGTGCATATTTAATTTTAGGTTGATTTATGACAAATCACAGAAAAAAATTTAAAAAAAACACGGGGGGGAAAAAACATTAAAACCGTTAATTAACCGGTTAATGCTGTCGGCTAAGTGGTTAGGAGAAAAACCGTTAGTGACATCCCTAGTTGCGAGCTTGTAGATCGGCTATTTCCGCTATTTTCACTATTCGTTTGTTTGTTAGAGTGCTGGGGGTTAAGAAGCAGCTTCATGAAGGTGAGCTTTCAGAACGGATTTAAAACACAGTGCACAGTCTCAGCAAGCCGGATCTCCTCAGGTAGGGGGTTCCAATGTGTCAGAGCTATAATTTGATCTCAAAAGCCTGGCCACCATTTGTTTTTAAGCAACGCTTTTGGGGATGACTCATAACGGGAGAAGTAATTCGTCGGTGTCGGGTGGAAACCTTGTATGTCCAAAAGCGTTCGTTTTGTATTTATCATTTAAAAAATGAACTAAACTAGTGAAAACAGCCGATCTACAAGCACACAACGCCTCGCACCGTTGTGTGCTTGTAGATCTGCTGTTTTCACTACTTTTGTGCGACGGCCTTGTCTGATGAAGCAGGGCTTTACTTCGCAAAAAGACATACAAATTTGAAACTTGGAGATACGAGGTTTCTGCCCGACATCCAATATGTGGGAGGGGGCAAGATTGGACCTGACTTTGTGTTCATCGTTTTTTTTTTTTTTTTTTTTTTTTTTTTAACAGGCTCCAGAACATTTGACCAAACAACACCTATAGCCTCTTTGCACTGGCTGTCCACTTCTGTTAGAATTCAATTTAAAAGAGCATCAATTGGCTCTATGCACCGCAGACATATTGGCAAGAAATTGGGCTTCCTAACTTCCTTCACAGGTGTTACCAATGATACTGATTAAAGAGGTGGTGCCATAGTTTTGTACTTTTTCTGTTTTGTATGTGTCTATAGCCATGTTTCCATAAGCTTATTCGAAATTAGGAAGCGAATTCTCATAAATTCGCATTAAGACAAAGCGATTTTCAAAAAAGTGACAAAGCGATTGTCATTCTAATTAGCGACGGTCGCATGAGTTGATAGGGCTGAATTTTTCAGACCGAACCGAGATGTGAGGACTGCACTTAAGAACATGTGGGCAATCCTAATTTAGGTGCCCACTCATCCAGTTGTCCAGGTGCCCCTAGTGCCCAGATGTCTCCACCCCTAAGTGCCTACTTTTCCAGGTGCCCCTAGTTCCCCCCTGACCCACTAGTATTCATAACTTCTCCCCATTATGTTCCGTTGTGTGTGTTTAGATTTATGTTTCCTGCATTTTTAGATGAGCGGGGAACATAGAACCTTTTTTTAGTTGAGTGGGGAACATAGAACCTTTTTTGTGGGGGTAACTGGGGAACATAGAACAGTTTTTGGGTAAGCGGGGAACATAGAACTTTTTTGGGGGGGAAAGTGGGGAACATAGAACTTGGGGAACATAGGTACGGTCCCCAAAAAGTCATGCAGTGTGTACGGGCCCTTAATCAGTATCATTGGTAACACCTGCGAAGGAAGAAAGATGAAGGAGCCCAATTTCGTGCCAAAATGGCTGCGGTGCATAGAGCCTATTGATGCACTTTTAAATTGAATCCTAAGAGAAGTGGGCAGCCTAGTGCAAAGAGGCTAATATAGGTGTTGTTTGGTCAAATGTTCTGGAGGCAGTTGAAAAAAACAAACTCTGAACCAGCAGCAGACCGTGGGCAGGAGTGAATGTGATTAGAGGAGTCAGGGTGCAAAAAAATAAATGTGTAACTTTATTTAGGTCAGAGGTGGAAAGAAAGGGTCCAATTTTAACAATTTGACTGCCATAATTTTTTATCAAACTAAATGTACTGTAGATTACAACCAATGCTTTTTCCTATTGTTTTTACCTGATTTTCAAGGGCTCCATGTACACACCATGTGTCCACTATTTACACGGGAGACGATCGTCTTTTCTTTCACGCAGTAAAGAAAAAATATAACCGCGATGATCCGTGCGTAAGTTATGGTCCATAGAAAACAGGCCGTTCCGACCAAACACGCGACCTGGGAAAAGAATCCGAGATATATCCATTTTTTCTGCAGTCATGATGAATACAAGTGAATGGACGGTATGCTATCCTGACTACATTATTTTGCAAGGCATCATGGGAGACTGAGTCTTTTCATCTCTCCCGCCCACGGTAAAGCGATGGCTATTGTTTACAACGCGGTAACACGCTAAGACCTCCTGATTGGCTACGATTGCCTTCTAAAGTTCGTGTATGCGACGTGACAGTCGCTTATCTCCTGATTAGGGAGTCTTACTGGTGTGTTAACAGTGTTTCTAAGGTGATCATTATTAGACTGAACGGCCTTCTTTACACAACCTTCAGAGTCAAGAATCGTACCCAGGTTTCTGGCAGTGCAGGAGGTTGTAGATCTGAAGGTAATGAGCAGAGGTTATTATCTAAGGGGGTTCTGTCATGGGGGTGGGCTGAACACCCTCAGAGCCAACCTCATTAGGTTGGAGAAAGTTGTCACAATGTCAGAAAGTTGTCACTTGTGATGTCAGCTAGGCCAGTGGTTCTCAACCTTTTCAGGCTGCGACCCCCAAAATAATCATATTTTAACTGGGGACCCCCCCACCCTGACGAGCACTAAGAGTTGAGGCATTACATTTTCTATAACACGGTTCTATTGTTGCGAGGCGTTGTGAGCATGTAGATCTGCTATTTTCACAATTTCTGCCTCTAATATTTGACAATTTGGCCAATGTTTAATTTGTAATTTTAGAGATATTAAAAAGTCCTTAAATTGTCACTTTAGAAATGTGCAGATACCCTCTATACACTTAAACTTTGTTGGGTTGTTTACTGTTGAGTGAGAAAACAATGTTGCACATTAAGTTAATCATCTGGGGACCCCCCCAAAATAATTTGGGGGTCCCGACCCACAGGTTGAGAACCACTGAGCTAGGCAAGTCTGGCTATACCGGTGTTATCGTCTGGGCTGGTGGGACACAGGTTGATTTTTTTTTGCGGGCACGCGTGTGTGTAAACAGGTGATTGTAAAGCACATAGTAAAGCACTTGGATAAAGACACTATTAAACACAAATCCAATATTGACTGTCTTGTCTTGTCTTGTCTTGTCTTGTCTTGTCTTGTCTTGTCTTGTCTTGTCTCCTGTATCACAGATAAGCCATCTCCCTGCAGTTGTTCAGTCCACACATGGCCACCTGCCCCTCAGGCCTCACATCTGTCTCCTGTGTTCCCTTAATTTGAAGTATTGGTTCCTGTTGTCCCTTGTAGCATCACCCATCATGTGTTAATGTTGTTCACCTGTGTCCTCTTGAGTCTCAGCTGTGTGTAATTGGGTAAGACAAAAAAGAAAAAAAGAAAGACATGCCATCTCCGGTTTACTTCCCATAATTATATTAGTGAAGTAGGTGTCCTTTTTAGGAGACCATAAGCAGGTTGGAGTCTAATTGTTTCAAATGGAAGAGTGAACGTGAAGACAGCTTATGAACCATTTTTTACCCCATGATCACTGAACTAAATATTGGACCCGATCGTCACAACTCACAAGCACAAACACACAATCTTCCTTAGATTTTCATTCTAAAATGGCTTTTTTCAGAGAGACAAATCAGGTGAAAATCATAATAATAATCACGCACATATTTTCCCAGTGCCTATATACGACCATAGGCGATCCTAGCCTCTTCTAGCAGTAAGACATGCTGGGTTCCTCACGCACGCGCGCTAAATTTCCGGGTTTTGTACGGTTTATCCTGTTGTTTTAACGGGTTTCTATGGTTTCTTTTTTACCTAATTGTAACACAATATAAACAAAAACAGGTGCTTTTTCTAGACACCATGAGCATATGTCTATATGATTTATTTACCTATTTTGCAACAACTTGTGTGTAAAATACATTTTCTTACTTGAGTATTGACTGCACTTGTAGGTATTTGTACTTGAGTATGTCCAATTTCCAGTACTTTACTAGTCCTATCTACTACTCCATTACATCTCGGATCCAAATATTGTATTTTTACTCAATAACTTCTTAAAACTGTGGTTACTTTGCAGATATAAATTATAATATTATAAAACATACATAAACCATACTTTTACTTAAGTAGGAAATTCAAGTACTTTTTCCACCACTGGCAACACTTTTTTGCTCCATAGAAATGTGTTGTCGTTGTGGAAGCTTGTGGAAACTTAATGAGGTTTTTGGCCAGGGGGTGCAAGTGCACCCTTTGCACCACCTATAAAATCGCCTAAGCATACGGCAGGCCTTGTTGACAGGATTTCGAAGCTCTGGTTGAAAAAACGAACAAATATTTAATGTGTAAAATCCATGATATTCCCGTTGAAATCGATGAGCCAGCTGTCAGGAGTTTCCGAGTCTGGGATGAGGGGCGGGGCTTAGTGAAAGGCCTATAGAGGGTATGCGTGTGACATCATCATCATACCCGGAAATTATGCAGGAAAAGCCTGCTGAGACTTTCTGGCCCTGACAGCCCATACATTCAAACAGAAAAGTCCTAATTGATTGCATTAAAAGACGTTAAATGACATTAAACTCAATTTGCCATTTGCTTTATGCATGCGCGTACCCTCTATTGGGATGGCATATAAATGGTAAATGGTGCATTTATATAGCGCTTTTATCCAGCATTACATTCACACACCGGTGGCGGAGGAAATCATGCAAGGCACCAACCTGCTCACCGGGAGAAACTATGGGTTCAGAGTCTTGCTCAAGGACATTAACTCAGAGGGAGCCCGAATTCGAACTGGGAACCCTTCCGGAATCCTTTGTGCTTTAACTCTCCCGCCGCTTCGAACGTTCACGTTCGCCCCATTTTTTACAGAACCTCGATGCCAATACGGCGCTCGTTCGGTTCGTTCGTCTGATGACTGTAAGCTGATGAGGCGTCGCGCGGCCGTCTACTGTAAACACATTTTCCGCGGTGATGGTGTAAAAAATCCATTATGCGTTAACATCAACGGAGAACAATTCACTTCCTTGTTGATTTTCTCTGGCTCTGAGGCTCTGTGGCCAGTGACTGGTCTTCTTCTTCTTCAACACATAACAGGCAAATTCACATTCATTCTCGCATGACGCCGCCCTCTGCTGCCTGGCAGACCAAAGTGCACTATTGCACAACCAAAAAAAATAAAAATAAATAAATAAATGTCTGTCTGTCTATCTACTATAACGTCGCAAAGGTAAGCCGCTTTTTGATGGCGCCAGACCCAATAAATAAATAAATAATCTGGCAGTAGGAGAGTTAATAACAGTTTCTCCACCCCTGAGCTATGCCACCGTCATGGACCATCTTTGGCCATGCGTCTGTTTATTCTCCTCTCTCTTTTGCTTGTCGTTGGACGTTGTGCCTGCTCCTCCTGTTTTGGATTCCAATAATAAACGCTATCCATTCGTTTCCAGTGTCCCGCGAGGTCTTGTGTGAATTATGAGCATCACTTCCTGTTGTCAGTTATTCAATTGGTTTGAGTGATCTGCGTCAGTCAAAAACAATGTGGGGGACACAACCTGACACAAATCATAAAAGGTCACATTAGCCTGTCTACTTGCCCACAAAAGTTTCCCCCAAATAAGTAGCAAACTTTTTCATGATTCTGAATCCATTGCAAGCATTTGTTTTGCACAAACAACATTCCTTAACATTGGTCTACTGTAGAAAGAGGACCAAAGAGTCAGCAAAATACTGGTTTAACGTTTCCTCTTTTCCTTCAACACTAAAGCAAGGGATAGAAAGCAGTGTACAGTATGTACACTGGTTTCAGCCTAATGGCCGTGGGAACAGATCCTGGGGGGACCGGTGGGGGCAGAGTCCTCCACAACTTCAGAAGATTCAAGATAACGTTGGTAAATGGACTGCATTTCGGGCAGAAACCATGTAACTCCAAGTTTCAAATTTGTATGTTTTTTCCCCCCGTTAAGTAAAGCCCTGCTTCATCACACAAAACTAGTGAAAATGGCAGATCTACAAGCACTAAACGCCTCGTGTGCTGCCTTGTAGATGACTATTTTAAATCATTTTTAAAATGATAAATGCAAAACGAACGGTTTTGGACATACTAGGTTTCCACCCGACAACGACAATATTTTCTAGTCTTTCCAAGCACTCAGAGAGGCACTTTACTATGTGCTTCACATAGACCTATTCACACACACACACACAGTGGAGCGCCGTTACACTTTATGGACGCTCTTTTGCACCCGGCACGGACCACGCACACATGGCACACTGAAAATACGAAAATATACATAGCCTACATAGAGATACTGTATGTGTATGACCGACATAGACAAACAGACAGACAGACAGATTTAAAGGGGCCCCACCATGCTTTTCAAAATATATATTTTATATAAATGTTGGTCCATAATACGGTTTTATACAGGTTTTAGCCTAAACAACCACACGGATATTGAAATGTCATGTACTGTCTGTCTAATTCCAAGCCGTTGCAGAATTTTACATTTTAAACTTTAAAATGTAACTCTAGAAATGTGCAGATACCCTGTATACACTTACAGTATACTGTATGTTGGTCGGTTGGTTTACTGTTGAGTCAATGAAAACAATGTTGCACATTAACTCTTTTACCGCTTTGGACGTTCCCGTTCGCCCCATTTTTCACGGCGGCGCGATGCCAATTGTACGTTCTTTGGCTCGTTCTTTTGTACCTTGTTTTGATGTCTGTAAACTGATGAGGGGTCGCGCGGGTGTGTACCGTTAACACATCTCCCGTAAAAGTGCTCTCAAAAACCCACTGGACGTTAGCATCAATGGAGTAACAAAACGCTTCCTTGTTATTTTCTCTGGGTCTATTGCTCTGTAGCGAAAAAATAGATCTTTGTCTATAACCTCGCAAAGGTAAGCTGCTTCTGCTGGCACAAGACCCAATAAATAAATAATAACATCTGGCAGTAAAACTGTTAAGCTAACCCGGTGGTGCTGGAGGAGACCCAATTTTACACTCCAGTCAAGATTTGTCGGAGCCACCAAAGCTCTCCCTAACGTGCCCCCTCACCTCCCCCCTGCGCAGCTCTCACAGTAGCAGCAGCAGGTAGTATCACAGGGTTAATTCACTCATAAACGGTGATGTGACGACAAACGAGCAAAAGAATACCGATCTCGCAAGTGTCATCATCACTCATTTCAGAATACTACACCGCAAAAAGAATGAAGAAATGATCTACGAACTGGAGCACATTGGATTGGATAATACATTTAACCAATCTGAAAATGTAGTTTTCTGTTGTTTTTTTTTTTTTACTCTTTTACTGCCAAACGACCACTCGTTCTTTGTTTCACATGTCCGCTGCTCCATAACGAGCATTCGTTCTTTTACCTGTCTGAGCACTGTAAGCAGATGAGGGGTTGCGCGGGTGTGTACGTAGCACCAGCTCCCGTAATGGCAGTCCCCATCATTTTGTGGATTTTTGAGCGGTGGTAGACCGCTCCATAGCATGGCCGTGTGTGTATCTGTGTATGTATCCGTGTATCCGTGTGTGTACACACACACACGCGCGCACGCGCACACACACACACACACAGGGGGAGGGGAGGGGGCGGTCACACACAGGCTGTGTTTTCTTCACACACACAAGCGCACACACACGCACGCACGCACGCACACACACACACACACACACACACACACACACACCACAACCACCGCTCAGTTCACACAGGTGTGATTTTTCACTGCTCCGTGAGCAATGCAGCCGTCTTTTAGACAAGACCGCAATAGGAAATAACGGATGGCTATTTTTCTATAAATTCGCAAAGGTAAGCTACTTTGATGGCCATGAGCAGACTGTAAACAACCTAAATGACGGCAAAAGAGGTAAAGAGCCAGAGAGACATGGATACCTCCTGTTACTGAACACATACTCTATACAATGATTACTATCAGGATAGAGCTTTAACTTGTAATCATTATCACTTAGAGCACCTTTAATGTAATCCTCCTTCTGACTACTGAGGGTGTTTAAAGTGGATGTGGAGCTATACGCTGATGTCTATCTCCAGAGAATGAATAACGACACTGCATGTGTGTGTGTGTGTGTGTGTGTGTGTGTGTGTGTGTGTGTGTGTGTGTGTGTGTGTGTGTGTGTGTGTGTGTGTGTAAAATAGCCATAGGTAATTATGTTTTAACAATGGCCTAAAAGCGATTCATTACAGTAATTTATATGTCGGGTTAGACTTCAAAACTGTTCCTTTTCAGGATTCAAATTCAAAACAGCAAAAGCAACAGATCTACAAGCTCGAAACGCCGTGTGAAGAGACGCGTCTGCTCTACTCAATGTCTGATGCTTTTGTGTGGTGCTGTAGTGTGATGAAGTAGGGCGCTAACTTACAAAAAACAAACACACAAAAAACAAACACGCACGCACGCACGCACACACACACACACACACACGCACACGCACACGCACACGCACACACACACACACACACACACACACACACGGTTAGAATTAGGGTATAAGAGGTTTCTGCCCGACAGGCGACAGCAACGATATAGGCTGCTAGTAACGTCTGTGTCTGTTAGAGCAGATACTGTAGGTTGAAATGTGTTGGATGATATTATTGATGTCTCTGCAGAAAATGATGCTCTTGAGAAAACTCCATGTCTGTTATCTCACCTAAGTTGTAATGAGATCTGCCTTCCTCAGTGTACGACATGCATACATAAATATGTACACTGTCTCACTCTCAGCTGCCCTACTCTACTGTCTGTCTCTCCTACACTCACTGTTAGCCCTTGCTGTAAATGTATAGCTAAAATCGGAACAGTATTATACTGTATTAGTATCAGACAGTATTATACTGTAAACAGCAAAGCATTCTGGGAGTGAAAATTACTTTTTTAAAGCAATTTTCTTTGTTTGCATGTATCTCTGCTGTCGGGCAAAAACCAGCTAACTCCAAAATGTTCATTTTCCAGAAAATGAGAAAACATCCAGCTCCAGCGGAGTTAGGAGCTTTTGGGCTGAAGCGCTTTTTACTACTTTTCATTGGTTCTGTTTAACCAACACACAGACGTAAAGGGTGTTCAATAGCACTGATTAATGAAAAAATAACGAAAAAAAGGAAGAAAAGAAACATTTAGTTCGCTGTTTTTTTGCCGGACAGCGGGGATCTAACAATATAGATCCCTGTAACTTAAAATATTTCGAGGTGGGGTTCCACAGCAAAATACATTGCTACTGATATAGCAACAAAAGTGTTAGGATTCAGAAGACAATTGTGGAATCAGCCACTGGTCTCAATGGGTTTTAAAGGGCAATTTCGGAGGAGTGCTTTCCTCATGGTAATCTGATGTTATTCAAAAAAAGTCTCTTTCTACCGAGTTCGGTCTGACCGGAGGTCTATTGTCAGTTCGCCTTGTTAGAGCAGCAGCACAGCCCGAATTTCCCCTTTAAGCGGAGCGTACTGTTAGGTGTTGGAGCCGTCGACACATGAGTGTGTTTCCCCTCTGCTCTTGCCTGCCTTCCATGCCGCTCCTAATCAATACACTACTCAAAATCAATCAACCCAGCAACTAGCGATCAATACGGTTCACACCACTTCACATCTTTAACCTCTCGCCTCACCACACGCACACACACACACACACACACACACACACACACACACACACACACACACACACACACACACACACACACACACACACACACACACACACACACACACACACACACACACACACACAGGGGCGTCACAAGGGGTAGGAAAGTGGGACTGAGTTACCAGGGCCCAAGGTGGAGGGGCCCTATAGTAACTTTAGCTATTGAAAAATAGCAGATATACAAGCTCACAGTGCGGCACCGAGTGCCGCGCTGCGAGCTTATAGATCTGCTATTTTTGAAAAGTCGTAAAAATGAGCGCAAATCTTTGAACATGTATTTTTTAAGCGAACATTTGTAACTCATATTTTGCTTCCGGGGAGGGGTCCCTGGAACTAAATATTTTGAGATGGGGGTCTAGCTGTGGCCAAATACATTTCATCTTGGGGGTCCTTCACATGAAAACGTTTGAGCACCACTGACATAGAAACATACGTTTCTTGCACACATTTTCACGATTTTTCAAAAATAGCAGATCTACAAGCTCGCAGTGCCGCGCTGTGAGGGGCGATTTGGTGTGACGCCCCTGCGCACACACACACACACACACACACACACACACACACACACACACACACACACACACACACACACACACACACACACACACACACACACACACACACACACACACACACACACACACTTGTGCCTCATAGCAGGACTGATGGACCTGTGCAATAAACACTGCTCTTTCATGGCAGGTTCTCTGGCCTGACGTGTCCTCAATCCTCAATCCCCGCGTGAACCATGAGTTCACGTCAGTCCACCATTTTGTCACCAGTTGTCTTGTAGAAACCTGCTCCAAGGAGCCAGCCTTAGTGGGAAAGCAGAGCATTTGCTCAAGTGCTGTACTTTAAACTCATTCACTCCCAGATTATATCTCTGCTGTCGGACCGAAAACCTCCAAACTCCAAAATGTACATTTTCCGGAAAATGAGCTCAAGTGGAGTTAGAAGGTTTTGACCATCTGTCTTGGCCATATATCGTCGTTGTCGGGTGGAAACCTTGTATACATTTGAAACTTGGAGATACGAGGTTTCCACCCGACAACGACGATATGGATTCTGTTAGTGTTGGTATGTGGCCGATGTGGCCTCCATATATGGGCATTCCCATATGAAGTCCTGTTAGATATGGGCTTAATATTGATGACATCAGGGATCTCCATAATATGGGCATAAAAGGGATTCTGTTAGTGTGGTTCCCCTGACATCACAGTGATGTCAGAGCATGATGTCAGAGCGGCAAACCCATAGACCGTAAAAAAGCGTACACGGACAGACAGAGACATGATGTGCCGTTTCTCATACTAAACTGTGACCTTCGCAACTACATCTCAGAGGCTAGCTAATATTCTACTTTTACTCCACTACTATTATTTGAAAACTTTAGTCACAAATTTAGTTGTCGAATTAAAACAATTTTCACCAGAAACAGTCTGTCTCCAATATCAGCGACTGACTATCGTAAACGATACGGAGCAACCTCCCTGACAATTATAACGTAGGGACAATTTGTTTATTTTTTGGACCACAACGCTTATGGCACGATTCTACGATGGCCCAATGATATTCTCCACAGAGAGACGTTACTTCTGTGACCCAGGGGATGAACGAGTGACGTCAGGACTTTGGCACTCTATTTAACCCATTATGACATATTGAAAGGCACAGAGTGCCGCACTGCAAGCTTGTAGATCTGCTATTTTTGAAAGATCTTGAACATGTGTGCAAATCTTTTAATAATATATAATTTTCAAAGCAAACCTTTGTAACTCAAATCTTTGCTACTGGGGGTCCCTGGAACAACGTATTTCGAGATGGGGGTCCGCGGCCAAATACATATCATTTTGGGGGTTAAACAAAGACGTTTAATTGAGAACCATAGAAACATGCGTTTAAAAAAAAAAAATGAATAGAATCGGGTCAAAAATATTCAAAGTCTTGCACACATTTTCAAGGTTCTTCAAAAATAGCAGATCTACAAGCTCGCAGCGCGGCACTCGGTGCCGCGCTACGAGCTTGCATATCTGCTATTTTTCAATAGTTAAAGCATAAAACAATGGTTGAAGTAATAATGCGTAATAATGCGTTCCCCGGACATAACGGGTTAAAATTGTGTCATAAATGTGTGCTTTCAGTGTATTTAAACGCAGCCAGCTGGTCTGTGTGTATATCTGGACGGCGTCCAGGGCTGAATTCTGTTTCCAAAAAAGAAAACGTTTCCCAGGGATTAGCGACGCTCATCGATGTCAGTTGTAGGACGTTGGCTCAGGCTGTGCTACCGTGGCATCATCAGCTCTTCTCCCGCGTGCAAGAAAGCTCAGTGCCAAAGTCACGGCGATAATTATTTCCCCCCCGCCTCTCAAGTTAGAAACTAATTACCCAGGGACATGCTGGGCCCCTGATTCAGCCCGGGAAAAAGAGTTGTAGAGGCCCTCATTGCGCGCTATAGAGAGAGAGAGATCTCTCTATAGCGCTGCTGCTACTCAAAGATTTGCCATTTCAGATCATGACAAGTGACAAGCCAGTGGGCCAATTACATGAGTTATATTTTGTCATTGTCGGGTGGAAACCTTGTATGTCCAAAACCATTTTAAAAATGATTTAAACTACCTGTAGTGAAAACAGCCGATCTACAAGCACACAACGCCTCGCACTTGTGTGCTTGTAGATCTGCTGTTTTCACTACTTTTGTGCGACAGCCTTGTATGATGAAGCAGGGCTTTGTTTGCGAAAAAAATTACACATTTGAAACTTGGAGATACGAGGTTTCTGCCTGACAGTGACGATTTACCTTAGTGGCCGCCCAGCCCCCAAAATGGAACGAAGGCCGACATTTTATTTTTATTTTTTTTCCTAATGGCCGGTCCAGGCTGGGAATGAACCGGCCGTTTGGGAGTTGTCCCGCTTTTCCAAATGGCCAGCACGTCTTAACCTAGTAATTAAAACCGGGTAAGCATCTGCGTCGTTATAGATCTGAGCCGTGTAGGCAACATAAAGACTTTCAGAATACTGTTAGGATTTAGAACACGAACAGTGGCACAGTGGTAAAGTGCCTGCCCTGCCACCACCACAGAGGTTGTGTGTAAGTCTATGTCAACACAACTGGCCCGTGTTGGGCGGAGGGAAGCCGAACGGGGAGGGTGATGATCATTGCATGCACTCCTAGTGGGCATCTGTCTGTGGGGAGTGTTGAATGTCCTCCTGGTGGGGGCTCCTCACAACAACAGCAGTGACACCACAGAAATGTGTGCGGAAAGGATTCAATTGGCATAAGACTAAATTGGTGAGTAGAAGGTGGTAAAAAATGATTGGCTAAAAAAAAAAAACGATTCTCAAAAATAGAAGATCAATAGTCTTCGTGCCGCACTGAGAGGTTGAAATTTTCTTTTGTTATTATTAATATTTAACATTTTATCCCACAATTTTTTCACCCATTTTTTCACCCAGTGCCAATTGCCTAAGTGTATAATCCTGGGCTCTGCTCTCCCTCTGCCAACCTGGGGAGAGCCCCAAACTGAGCTCATGCTTTCTTCAGTGCATGTGAGTGAGCAGGCTGCTTCTTATCACCAGACAGGGGGGAGTTTCCCCGGTTGGACGTAGCGCCCGGAAGGAACACGTTATTCTAACCGGTTCCATTACCCTCCATCAGGCACCCCGGCTGGCACCGCCCTGGCTGGCACCGGCCCCGGCACCGCCCCGGCGGTAATTTGTGGCCAAATTAAGGCTGGGACTTTAACTGATTAATTGCGATTAATTAATTACAGAAAATTAACGCGATTAAAAAAATGTACGCATTTTAATCGATGCACCAACCAAGAAGAGACAACAAACGCAAAGGGAGAAATAGCCGATCAGAGGCCCAGTGGATGAGAAATTTAGATTTAAAAAACTCACTTGTTGATTCACTCGTACAACAAAATGTGTTTTACTTGAAAAAAATGCTTCTCAGGTCAAATATTTATATGCGATTAAACATGCGATTAATTAATTACAAAGCCTCTGATTAATTCGTTTAATTTTTTTAATCGAGTCCCAGCCCTCGGCCAAATAATTATCACTTTTGTGAACTATAACCGATTCAGAAGGAATTTTGTATCGGGTCAAAACAGATTTCTATTCTCAATAAAAAAAAAGAAAAAAGGCAACTTCTCATTTCCCTGCTGTTCCCCTGCGGAGGCCCGGCGGAGTGCGTTACCATAGCAACGTCATGCTTCTCCGCGCTCACACAGCCACGCACTTTCACACCTGACAGAATGACGGCCTGACGTCCAACCACAGCATGCACCGTGTTATGATGACATGATTACAGGACTGACATGTATCTGCTTGACCCCGGTGCACGCATGTCTTCACTTGTCGGGCAAGAAAGCTCGTATCTCGTATTTCAAATGTGTGCATCTTTCACAAAACTAGTGAAAATAGCAGATCTACAAGCACACAACGCCCCGCGCCGCGAGGCGTTGTGTGCTTGTAGATCGCCTATTTTCAAATCATTTTTAAAATGATAAATACCAGTGAGACTCCCTAATCGGGAGATAAGTGACCGTAAGGTCGCATACACAAACTTTAGAAGGCAATGGTAGCCAATAAGGAGGGAATATGGGAAATGGGACAGATCCATGTTGATGACATGACTTTAGAGATACTGTGTACCGCTTTGCGTGATTTTAGGGCAAACTCTGTAGGAGTAGTGTCCAAAAATGTGTTTTGCAAGAATCGGCCTCATCGTGGCGCTAGAAGAGGGCCATGTGAGAAATGAGGGGTTATGGTTTGGCAGCCAAGGAGTGTGTGTGCAAAGTTTGGCATGGATAGGGGCAACGGTGGCGGAGATATGAGTAGGGCAAAAGTGTGACGTGACGTGTGACAGACTGACTGACTGACTGACAGACTGGCTGACAGCCGGTGGAGGTTTTAATAGTAACTGCGACCTGACGGTCGCAACAAAAGCAACGGGTTTTGGACATACAAAGTTTCCACCCGACAACAACGCTGTGTTGAATACTCTTATGCTGCAATCACACCGGCATATACCTGTACAGAAGATACCAAGCTACACAGCATATTTGTATATAGCTTTGAATCTTTGTAACTTAAAGTTATACCATGTAACTTTTTTTATAAAACAAATCTTAAAATTGTCCTAACTGTTAAATCGCTAAAGTTTTAGAACCCCCACTCTGTTATTTTCAGCTTCTGAAGCCTTCTCTTTATATGTTTTCCATGAGTTGTGAGGGGGGGAGAATTTCCCGGCAAAATGATGTCATCTCCCACATGATACACTACCGGCCAATCACAGCGCCGATCATACACCACCGGCCAATCACAGCGAGTCTTGCTGTCTCTAAAGGAAGTAGCTTCCCTCAGCAACTGTGTTTACATTGGTGAAGGAATCTTGCTTGCTACTCCCTCAATTCTGGTCTAAAAATGATGGGAGACGGCTCTACGGAATCGTATCGGCAAGGCGGAGGTGCTCGCGACGGCCACGGTGGTCCGCGGACCCCCGTTCCGGTGGTCCGTGGCGACTCCGGCCGAAAAAAGCAATACCGCTACTGACCACTAGTTGAGCAGCTTCCACAGTACAGCTTTAAGTTAAAACCAGCTCAACTTACTTTCTGTGTGGAGTTTGCATGTTCTCCCCGTGTTCCCCAGGGTAGGTACCCTCACAAAAAACATGCTGTAATCCTGGTCTCTATACTGCCTCCCCCTGGCCAGACGGGGCGCCTGATGAAGGGTAAAGGAACTAGTTGGAATAAAGTGTTCCTTCCACGCGCTACCGGGGAAACTCCCCACTGTCAGGTGATAAGAAGCGGCCTTCTCACTCCTCATGCACTGAAAGAAGCATGAGCTCAGTCCGGGGCCCTCCCCAGGTTGGCAGAGGGAAGGTAGCGCCCAGGATTACAGCTTAGGCTAATGGGTGAAAAATGGGTTCCAAAATCGTGTGATAAAAATGTAGACGAGGAAAGTTTAGTTAAACAGATGCTATATTGACTTTGACCCCTAAGGACCTTCCAGGGAGAGTGCTCATGTGCGTCTTGCGGTGACACGCTTCCTAGTTTCTTCTTCCCTGAGCTGTTTTTTTTTTTGTTTTTTTCGCACTGATTTTTGACAGGTTTGATTAGGTTGTGTTGGTAGTTTCGGAGTATTTTGCTTTGTTTGCTTTGTTTCTCTCTCTCTCTCTCTCTCTCTCGGCTACAGGGTGACGTATGGACTCGGGTCATTCAGAGGGCAGGCAGCTGCACGTACAGTTAACCCTTCGTTGTCTCGTTCAGGGACGAGACAACTCCTTTTGGCAGGGTGACATCTAGTGGCCGTATCTCGTTACTGAACGATTTTGGCGTGCTGGGTGTTAATGAAGGGTGCTCCACTCGCTGCGTTCGGTGCGGGCGTCGGATGCCCAATTCGCCCGTAAGCCCGTAGCCCAATCAGGGACCAGCATTCCTGGTGATGCCAGTGGGGGATGTCACTGGCATCACCAGTGGTGAGCACACCTAATGCCGCCATACATGGTAGTTATCCCACAAGTAGGCCATACATGGCCTACTTGTGCGCAAGGTGCAAGTTGGCATCTCGACAGAGTGCAGTTATAACTTGTTTTGCTATGCTTGCCACTTATAGTCACTCCGACCTACCTATACTTTGAGAACATCAATACGTGTATAGGATGGCAATTAAAAAGAACTGGAGGACTATACATTTGAAAATCCACCGTATAATTGGATGAAGTGATTGTGATGTTACTTTAGCTGGAGACCCCCGGCTGGAAGCCCTCCTGAGGGTCCCCACTTTGAGAACCAAGCCATAGACTACTTCACAGAGAGAGAGAGAGAGAGAGAGAGACCCTGGAATCACTTTTAAATTTGATCACCATCTAATCTCCATGCAGGGAAATTGCTATGGCTAGTTTGTAGTAGGCCTAATGACATCAACACACACACGCACACACGCACGCACGCACGCACGCACGCACGCACGCACGCATGCACAGTCTGGCTGTGTTAATCCTCGCTGCCTCTGTTAAAATATTCATTTTGCCTAAAATGAGCAGGCTGTCACTCTGGATGACATTTTACTGTTTACGTAACACACGATAAATGCATGCATGTACGCACACACACACACACACACACACACACACACACACACACACACACACACACACACACACACACACACACACACACACACACACACACACACACACACACACACACACACACACACACACACACACGCGCACAGTTAACCTTTTGAACCCTATTCTGGGGGGAAACAATTGCAGAAAATGTCATTTAGGGCAGGGGTCTTCAACAGGGGTTACGGGACCCCTAGGGGTCCTCAGAGTTACTAGATAGAAAGTTACGTGATAGAGTTTTTTTTCCTCCTTTTTTATATTAACCACTTGAAAACTAGTGTCCATATTCTGAGAACTTAGCCAACAATATCTTCGGCAAAGAGCTTTGGTGTAGAGGGGGAAAAGAGCAGACTAAGTACAGGGTGAAAGATCACGTTTATTAAGTATTGACGGTTCAAGTGGTAAATATCTGAAAACACAAATTGACATGAATCCAAAATACACTGTTGATTGTGCTGTCAAACAATGAAACTATATGGAATCTCTGAACAGGTTGTGGGGGTCCCTGCTTCATCTCTCTCTCAACTAAGGGGTCCTTGGCCTGAAAACTTTGAAGACACCTGATTTACGGGTACAAAAGAGAGGACCAAGTGCGGAGGCAACTCATGTCCATTATAGTGTTTAAGTTGTTAACTGGGAGTGCATCACTGTCATTTCAGAAATGGCAGATCTACAAGCTCACAGGCAGCGAGGCAGCGAACATCCTCCATTTTTGAGCTTTTTTTCTTCTTTTTTAAAAATCTTGAAAGTGTGAGAACTATACCGATTTAAAAGGCATTTGTATTATCAGTTACTGTAGATATGGACACATAGATGACGGAGAATCAGAACATGTGTCAGAACTCGGAACATATAATAGTCCATCAACGCATCACATACGGAACTCAATCCTGCCTGTGCTTTTAGCCGCAGACTTGCATGCACACACACACACACACACACACACACACACACATGCACACATAGCGCACACACTCACTTGTTTTGCTATGCCATTAAGTCACTCCAACCTACCGTACTTATACTTTGAGAGCATCAAAAGTTTATAGGATGGCAATTTAAAAAATGCAATTTTTACACATTTTCTTGTCATTTTTAACCATAATCCTAAAGCCTAAGTTAAACGCAAGTGTCTGCTCTCTCTGGTGTGTTCACACACGGACGCACGCACACACACACAAAAAACACGCACGCACGCACGCTCACACGCAAGCACGCATGCACACACGCACATACACACAGATCAAGTTGTCACAACTTGCCACTGATTTTAACTTTCTGACTTGGACATTCTGTCATTTGCAGAACATCACAACCAACCAATGGACAGTACAGTACATATGCCATATAAACACTGGCAGTTTACCAGTGTACCCAAACTGTCTGTCTGTCTGTCTGTCTGTCTGTCTGTCTGTCTGTCTGTCTGTCTGTCTGTCTGTCTGTCTGTCTGTCTGTCTCTCTCTCTCTCTTTCTCTTTATCTCTCTTTATCTCTCTCTCTGCAGACACACACACACACACACACACACTAAGCAAAAAAAAAAACAGCTTAGAAATATAACAGCAGCTCTACAAGCTCACACCGGCAGCTTGCAGATCTGCTATGCTTGGCGCTCCACGCCGGCGGTAAAGTCAACTCACCCTACGACCTGAACCTGCCCTCTACATGGCTAATCATAATCCTCTCTCTCTGAAATTTAAATAACACGCCCTTAATTATTCTCGAAACGCCCCGATTTTACGACCGCACCCTTCAAGTTAACTCCCATGTCCGCGTCCCACACAGACCATGCACACATGCACGCACGCACGCACACACCTACACACGCAACTAGGCTACTTGGAACAGCAGCATTTTGGTTATTTGACAGTGGAAACGTGGGATTAACCAACGGTACAATCTACAAGGAGGCTATAGCACTGCAGCCGACATGAATGACACAAGTCACTGCCATGAATACTTTTGGATATTAATTTAAACCATAGCCTACCCGTGCCGTGCGTGCGCAGACAGAGCACGTTCATTTGGTTACAAGCAATCATAATTCCCCATGGCCATGATCTCACGGCTCGCCACGTCGGGTTTCATCATTAACTCCAGCATAGTGTACAGTAGCTACTGTATAAATTGAGAGACCCCACGGTTACGTTTTGGATATTAATTTAACCCAATTTCGGCGACGAGCGCAATGCGCGTTTGAGTGCTTGAACTATAGGCTAGCGATCATGTACCGTTCCTGCGCGGGCTGGTCTTCTCCCCGGTGGGCCGTGGACCCCGACCCCCAAATAAATCATCCGCAGCGTGCGTGCGCTGGGCTGGGCACAGCCAGGTTTGGACCTTTGGTTTTATCCATATTTAAAAGGACTCACGACTCACAGCGGCGCCACGCTGGTCCCGAAAATGCTCTCGCATGCGTTCGTATATGTGCTTGTTCTGAGCCAGATCTCCAATCTTAAGATTTAGACTGTTAAAGCAATTAACAGTAGATTTCTTCCATATCGCTAGATTTAAATTACTTAATGCTTGTCATTGTAACTTAGAAATAAAATCGGCGTGAATGTCCATGATGTAGCCGGCTATAGGCTATGCTTTTATAAAATGTTATATTTTCACAGGATTATTTATTATTGTGTTGGATATACATTTTCGAGTGGATACATGTGTCCATTGCCTGTCAGATAATTAGACAATGCTGCTCCGCACGTCTACAATGGAACACAGTGGTGTAGGATGATTCCTACACCACCTCAGGACTTGACGTGAGATTTGATCCTACCCTAGACCAAAGTCAAAGTCAAGTTGAAATGATAAATGCCGAGACTTGCCTAAATTTCGGTGTACACCCAAATTTTGATCTGCACCACGTTGATAAATGAGGGCCAGTGAGTGTTAACAGAGCAGATGTTGGATGCTAGACAGGCTGGACGACCTGCCTAACAGAAAGTTAGGCAGGTAAGTTAGCCCAGCAAACATTTTGAGGTATATTAGACGTCTAATATACGTCTAAACTTATACTAGACGTCTAAGTTTATACGTATAAAAATGGTCTACCAGAGGTATAGATATGCAAGTTTTTTAGACGTATAAACTCAGACTTCTAGTTCAAATTGTTTAGTGGGTTAGTAAGAAAAGTAAGTTAGTTCGATTATTTGCATTTCAAAACGATTCGATACCGATTATTTGCATTGTAAAATGATACGATACGATATACAAAGCCAAACGGTACGATATTTTGTTTTGCAAATCGATATAGTAGATCAATGCTAATTAAAATCGATTTTCTATTAATTTACTATATCATTACACCCCTACTAAATTGTAAGAAGGGCATTCATTAATTTACTTTCTGGTGAATTCATTTATTTTTGTCTGTCTGTCCATTCATCTGCTATGTTCAATGGACGTCCCAGGCGGGGACACACATTGCTAATACAACACGATACAACAAATATTAGCAGCACCTGCTCCTCTTTTGAAAGCGCAAAATGCCCTGTGGCTTGCGTATGCCTTCGTGCGTGTTCAATTTTTCATTTAGTCCTCTATTTAAACAATTAGTAATTTTTCAAGAGAGACATGTCCAACACACACAGAGACCGGTTCATATGAAAACAAACATTAAACAGAACAAGTAGCGATCAGTCAGACACGCATGCAGAGCCGAGCGCCGAACAATAAAATAAATAAAAATGCTCCTGCGGGACAAGACAAGAAATGTAAGCTTCATTAAAACCCATTCAGAACGGGTACACATTATAGTGTATCATTATTTTATGCTTTAACTATTGAAAAAATAGCAGATATACAAGCTCACAGCGCGGCACCGAGTGCCGCGCTGCGAGCTTGTAGATCTGCTATTTTTGAAAAATCGAGAAAATTCGAATTTTGACCTGATTCTATAAGTCTCTTTTGAATCCTTCTAAGATTTTTTGAAAAACCCATGTTTCTGTGTCAGCAATCTGGCCAGCCATCGTCAAAGAAAAGGTCCTTTTCACTTAACTTAACTGGAGCTCAGTTAGTCTGTTCTTGAGAGACTACTATGTCTGTGTCAGTGTGAAGGACCCCCGAAATGATATTTATTTGGCCACGGACCCCCATTTCAAAATATCTAGTTCCAGGGACCACCCAGAAGCAAAATTTGAGTTAAAAACGTTCGCTTTGAAAATACATATATTCAAATATTTGCGCACATTTTCATAACTTTTTCAAAAATAGCAGATCTACAAGCTTGCAGCGCGGCACTCGGTGCCGCGCTGTGAGCTTGTATATCTGCTATTTTTCACTGGTTAAAGCATTCAATAATTCTAGGCCTGAATGGGTTAAATCTGTATGGGGCATGGGGTGTTTATCCACTGAAAACCTAGCGTCCCTATTCTGGGCATGTCATAAGGCGAACAATCTGCAAAAGTAGACAAACATTCAAAGAAAATAGCCGATCTATCTCCAAAACATATCTCAACGTGACCTGTTGTGAACTTGTGCAGTAGATTGCCTTTTTTTTCTTAATATAAATCAGTGCTTGAACAATTCACGTCTGTGTGTGGGTTTTGCAAATATTGAACCAATGAAAAGTATTTAAAAAAAATCACTCTTCTGACTATACCTACTATCCACTGAATCCTCAAACTGTCACCTGACAGCCCACCAGGCTACCAGGCTAGCCTGGTGTTCGTTCACAACAGGCCGTTCACAACAGGCCGTTCACAACAGGCCGTTTGGTTTCCGCCTAAAGCGCGGAAACCACTAGAAGAAGCGGCGTCGCTTTGATTTGGTTCCCTCCGTTTGTTTCCCCAATCTCTATTAAAATGCTGGAGTAGCCAAGTGTAGTCTTTCCAGTCGCTACGAGTTGGACTAAAAGATGCATATACCAAAAAGAAATTTCAAAAGCAAAACTACTCCGCATCAAGGAGTTTATTAGGTAGGCCCTAAAAGTATGTCCTTGAGCGCAGGGGAATTATTTTGGGTTAAAACTGTTTCCGGTGGATAGTTCCGGCCAAATTGTAGTCCTTTGATTACTACAACATGACGTTTTGTGGTTTCCGCTCCAGACCGGTTACAAGCCCGAAAAGTGAAGTGATCACAGACTACTACTGTACTAGCTTTTCAGTACGCTGTCATATGTATATCCTCTACCTCTCCCTTCTCGTGGTCGCGGAATATTACAAAAAACAGCATACAATTAAGAATGTGACCCTGTAAACCTGTGATGTGGCAAGTAAAACAGCTGACTCTGAATCCAAAAGCAGTTTGGCCGAGTTTACTAAATAATCCTTTGACCTAGAGCACTCTGGAATCTCCCCAGGGAACTATGCTAGGCCCCCTCCTTTTTTGAAAGATATTAAAAAACCAATTAACTGTGAGCTCATCCAATCCCATGGAGGCTAGTTTGCTTATTAAGATATTATGGTCAACCGTATTAAATGCTTTTCTTTATCAGCGTTTTCTCAGAGTTGGGGTCCGTGGCACAAAATATGCCCCTGCCTCTGCTTTTGATTTACCTGTGCTATATACATTATACAAGTGCAATGCATTATGGGTCCCTTTCATTCATTCCAGTAGTAATACAGCAGAGCGGTGAATTCCAGCCGGTTCACATTCACCTCCATACAAACAGTATATTGTCGTTGTCGGTTGGAAACCTTGTATGTCCAAAACCGTTTGTTTTGTGTTTATCATTTTTTTAATGATTTAAAATAGTGAAAACAGCCGATCTACAAGCACACAAGGCCTCGCACTGCGAGGCCTTGTGTGCTTGTAGATCGTCTGTTTTCACTACTTTTGTGTGATGGCCTTGATGAAGCAGGGCTTTGCTTTGCGAAATAATTTACAAATTTGAAACGTGGAGCTATACGAGGTTTCTTCCCGACAGTGACGATATCCTTGTGCAGCACTGCCAGTGCGCGCCTTTGACTTAGTGTAAGTTCAATAAACAATACGTTTCAATAAACAGAATGTGAGAAAAAAAAGCTAAAATATGACAAAGACTAAATAGAATTTTATTCAAAGGACTAAGATTCAAACTAAATCAAAAGTTGGTGTCAACAGCAACACTAGTCCTTTACAAATCCTCCACAATAATTAGTTTAGTGTAGCTGCAAATCGGCAGCGTAACAAATGATTGTCCGGAGGATATAAATGTTGATTAAAAGCACCAAATATCAGTTTTGTCCTCAATTACATCATTTCCAATGCTAATCTCAGATGCTCAGTAGGCAGAGAGGGGGCAGGGTTTTTAACTGATTTCACACTGTTCCAAAAGCTGGCTGCGTCTCTCTCTCTCTCTCTCTCTCTCTCTCTCTCTCTCTCTCTCTCTCTCTCTCTCTCCCTCTCTCTCTCTCCCTCTCTCTCTCTCTCTCTCTCTCTCTCTCTCTCTCTCACACACACACAAACACGCACACATGTAAATGCTGTATACGCTGAACACACAGTTCTTTCCTTTTTTGCTCGTGAGTGAGTGTGTGATGTTGCGTGTGTGTGCGTGTGTGTGCGTGTGTGATTAGAGTATTGATCGAAGGAGGGGTGAACTCCATTCACAGCTAATGAGCTTTTTGAGCTCCTTTCGTTCAATCAAAACAGACAGACACACACCACACACGCGCGCGCGCGCACACACACACACACACACACACACACACACACACACACACACACACACACACACACACACACACACACACACACTTCTCATATTACACCCGCTGGTATTATATGGATGCGTGTGTGTGTGTGTGTGTGTGTGTGTGTGTGTGTGTGTGTGTGTGTGTGTGTGTGTGTGTGTGTGTGTGTGTGTGTGCGCGTGCGTGTGTGCGTGCATGCATGCGTGTGTGTGTGTGCGTGCCCCGGGGTCTCTCTCTGTCGTAGCAGCACATTTTCCCGATCAGTCTCCAGGGAAACAAGCTGCACACACACACACACACACACACACACACACACACACACACACACACACACACACACACACACACACACACACACACACACACACACACACACACACATAGGACATAGCCATGGATGGAGGCACATTATTTACAGACATCCATTACATACTGTAGTCACTGTTGGGAAAACCCTTTTTTTTCTTTTTATAAAAAGTGAAAGTAGCAGTTTAGCTATTCACTACTTTTGTGCAACACTCTCTTGCATAATGACGAAGCAGGGCAGATATGGGAAGTGAAACGGAGATGGTGAGTCTCTTTTTTTGAACATTGGTGTGGGGGAGAAAGAGTACTAATGGGTTCATTTAACATACATTCTCTTTTATATGATATTCTCTGAATAGATGATGCACAGCATACACACCCCCTGTCTATTGTGCAATAGCATTCAACGGGGGTCCGGGACCCCTAGGGGGTCCTCAGAGTTACTACAGGGGGTCCTCCAAATCTTTGTGTGATAGAAACTTTCCCCCCCCTTTTTTATATTAACCACTTGAACCCTAGTGTTCATATTCTGAGAACTTTAGCCAAAAATAGCAGATCTACAAGCTCACAACGCCTCGCAACGCGAGGCGTTGTGAGCTTGTAGATCGGCTATTTTTGGCAAAGAGCGTTGGTGTAGAGGGGAAAAAGAGCAGACTAAGTACATAGTGAAAGGTCAAGTTTATTAAGCATTGACGGTTCAAGTGGTTAAATATCTGAAAACACACATTAACATGAATCCAAAATATACTGATGATCATGCTGTCAAACAATGAAACTATATGGAATCTATGATAAGGTTGTGGGGGTCCCCGCTTCATCTGTCTCTCAACTAAGGGGTCCTTGGCCTGAAAACGTTGAAGACCCCCGTGCTATAGTATAGTTCTTGCAGCCATGTTGGGGGCTGGTCAGAATTGGTGGCCAATGGTGTTTCAACATGTCCCTCCTCCCCTCCTTATGCTCCTTTGTCATGCAACAAAAAAATCTATACAATGCAATTTTTATCCCACGATTTTGTAACACATTTTCTCACCCAGTGCAAATTACCTAACCTAGTCCTCGTTTCTGCTCTCCCTCTGCCACGCCAGGGGAATTGGGGAGCACCTGGCTAGCTAGGAGGAACTAGTATAGAAACCAGGACTACTAGATACATCTATCCTGGGAGACATATGGGGAGAACATGCAAACTCCACACAGAAAGGCCCCTTCGCCAACCCCACCTAGGGTGTGGGCGCTGATGACGCGGAGGAGAGGACACGCCCCCAGCGTCCACAGCGTCCCCCGGCGGGAATCAAACCCAGGGCCTTCTAGCTGTGAGGCGAAGCGCTAACCACTGAGCCACCATGTCCCCGCAAGTGTTACTTAATCAATCATTAAGAGTTTAGGCCTATTATTTTATCTCACAGCGCGGCACTCGCTGTCCGTAAATTAGACTATGGCTATGGGCTATGTCCGTAAATTAGGCTATGGGTCTTCCTTGCGGGTCCATTTGGTTCCATGCATTTAACCCACTTGTAAAAACACGCACCCACCCGGACATGAAAGACTGCTAAATGTCATTCATCAGCAGTAGCCTACTATGCGTGCGTGCGTGCGTGCGTGAAAGAAGGACCCGTCGTCTTCAAGGTCGATCTATGTGTCGGTCGCGAGTCCCCCTCCCCGTTTCTTAATAGATATGCCTACATTTGTCTTCTTAACTAATTTCATGTGACACTTGACATTTGACATTGTAATGCTACTTTGCAATTTCCTAAAGACTTTTATACATTTTGGAAACGTGTTAAATGGACTGTTTCGTGCAAAGAATATAGTATATATAGTATAGTTTTGGAATTAAACACTGGTCTATATCACTTACTACTGTGTTGTGATCTCTTGCTTCTCTACATAATTAGCTGTGTCCGTGGTTGGACAACACAGGCTATAACGGGTGGTGATGGGGAGAAAAGAACAACAATACTTAAAATGAGGGGAGGGAAATAAATACAGCATTTGACATTAAAATAATAACAATAATTATTTCAGGGCCACTGGTTTCGGAATGTTACCGCGCCTGACAGCTAGTGGAAGATTATGCTGCGCGCTTGCACACACGCACACTACTGTATAATGTGCGTATTTGTGATTCACAGCCTTTGGGAGACTGACCCTCTAGTCTAGAGAGAGAGAGAGAGAGAGAGAGAGAGAGAGAGAGAGAGAGAGAGAGAGAGAGAGAGAACAAGAACAAGACAAGAAGAAAGGGAAGGAGATAAAGAAAGGTAAGAACGGACACAGAGCTGGAAGGAGAGAAGTCAGAAGCAGTAAACGGTGAATCTGTGGATCTCTCCCTGCTGTGTGTGTGTGTGTGCGTGCGTGCGTGCGTGAGCGTGTGCGTGCGTGAGCGCGCGTGTGCACGCGCAATCGCGCATGTGTGAGTGAGTGAGTGATGACAGAGTGACAGGTGATTTTGACCAACAGCTGGGTCTTTCACCAGAATAACCGCGTTCCATCAGTGCTTTGTTGTGCTGTGCGTGCGTGTCTTTGTTACAGGGGATAAACCCCTTGAGATGTACTATACTGTGACATTTTTAAAAGGGGTCATAATCGTTAGATATAGCGACAAAGACGTGATAAAAAAAGAGTCGTCACTGTCGGGCAGAAACCTTTTCAGAAATTTGGCATACAGTTAGAACATGCCATAACATTTTTGGCTATGGGGCTATCGCAGATTTGTCTTGGGAAACTAGTGGGAGCCAATCAAAGTTGACTACTGTATACAGTAAAATAATACAAAAAAAAGATATGCTTTAAGTGGTATGTGAGGGGTCAAATTAGAGTTTTTAATGATTCTGAATCCAATCCAAGCATTTGTTTTGCACGGAAAACATTCCTTGGGCTAAAAACAAAACTATGGTTTAGAGATGAGTCGTCACTTTGCACAGTTTTGTGGGGGCCGTGTTTCGGAAAGGAATGTTTTTCATGCAAAACGAAATGCTTGCATTGGATTCAGAATCCCGGAAAACCCCTAGTTTGACCCCTCACATGCTAATTAAAGCATTTTTATTTTTAGTCCCTATAGCCAAAAATGTTCCATATGGCATGTTCTAACTGTGTGCCAAATTTCGTGCTTCTATCATAAAGTGCACGATTTGTGCACGAAACGCTCAGACTATCTGGCAGGGAAAATAATGAAAGCTTGTTATGGCGGTGTCGCCGCTTGAAAAAAGAAACACGTTCGTTTGGCAGGCAAAAGAGCTAAAGTCCTACTTCATCATACAAAAGTGTCACAAAAAAGCAGTGAAAATAGCAGATCTACAAGCACACAAAGCCTTGCACCGCCTGTGGAGGCCTGTCAAGACGAACCAGCTCAGTGGCAGGCACGTGCACACATAGACATGAAAGGGGGCTTGAGCCCCTGCCCTTTTATCCTATGGTGAAAGAAATGCACATGTCCTCTTTCCATGCCATACCTGAAGGCAGCATTCAAGAGAATTGTCAGAGAATTGGACAATTGCCTTGTCCAAACTCTCCTGAACTTGAATGCATCATCTTACGTTGAAAGAATTGCCCTCTCTGTGTAGAAATCCATGCCGTTACGCCACATCTCCAGTATTGCCTTTTTGATGCTTAGTTTTGTGTGGTATCAAATATGCTTAGTTTTGTGTGGTATCAAGTACTGAAAATAGCCGACCTCCAAGCTCACAATGTGAGCTTGGAGGTCTGCTATTTTCAATATTTTCACCATAAAAGGTCAGCCCCTGCCTCTCTAACATTCTCTGCACGTCCCTGCTCAGTGGCCTTGTGGTTAGTGTTCGCTCTGACACATCCTCAGATGAGGTGCCCGCGGCCAAATACTTCATCATCTCGGGGATCCTCGACATGAAAGAAAGTTTGAGAACCACTGCTATACTGAGACGACAGGGTTTTTGAGAGGTTACATTTGGACCTGGACGCAAATCTGTGTCGCTTTAGATTTGAACCTCTTTAACCATTATTTTACGCTTTAACTGTTAAAAAATATCCACAGGCTCACAGCTTGTAGATCTGCTATTTTTTGAAAAATCGCGAACATTTGTGCAAGAAGTCTTTGAATATGTTTGACCCGATTCTATTAATGTCTTCTAAATCCTTCTTCTAAATCAGTGGTTCTCAAACTTTTTCATGTCAAGGACCCCCAAAATTACATGTATTTGGCCGAGGACCCCCCATCTCAAAATATGTTGTTCCAGGGACCACCCAGAAGCAAATATTTGTTTGTTTCGCTTTTAAAACAATAATATATTCAAAAGAAAAACAAGATTTTTCAAAAATAGCAGATCTACAAGCTTGTATATCTGCTATTCTTCAATAGTTGAACAATTCTAGGCCTAAATGGGTTAAGTAAAAAAAAAAAAAAGAGAGAATCTGAGTGCTTCTTCCGCCCACTGCACAGGAATAAACAACAAAGGCCATTGCACACATTGCCATGTGAACAGGGCAGGACATCACACAGAGTACTGAGTCACCACCTTCTCCACTAATGCCCTGCTTCAGGCACTGGCACTGCACACACACACCACACTGACATGCAAAGAGGGCTCGCTCTGTGGGAAAAAGAGCTGATATGCTTAAAACAACTATGGCCAGAACAAATGTTTGTCTGTAAAAGCGGTTATTTTATTAGTTTTTATTTGAATAGCTGTGAAAATGATTTACAAATGTGTAGCGCTATTTGAAAATGTAAGAAAAAGACTCAAATGAACATGGTAAATGAACTCATTCACTGCCAGACACGTCTCCTCACGTCTTTTTTGTGCGCCCAGACCGCCAGAGGTCAGTCATATATATATATTTATTTTAAATGAATCACAGTGGTAACGGAACATGTGAAATGACGTCCTTGAAAAACTGCCTCTCCATCCGCTTCCAGTTTAATGTTTTTTTTTTCTTCTTTTTTTTCCTCACAGAATCGCCTTGTTCTCTGATATCGCGTCTCACTATGTGTTTGTCAAAACGGTGGAGTTTTCAATCTGCGATAATTATGGATTTTTTCCCCACTTTCTGTTGGTAGTCATGGCTGCCAGTCAGGGCGTGCGTTTTTATGGGTGGGCCATTGCAGAAAGTTGGCCCACCCATCGATCTATGGCAAAAAAAAAAAAAAGTCTCTTCCATTTAATAAAATGTTGTTGTGTTTTTGGTGCGATCATCGTCTTGCTTAACTGTTATTGTGCCGATCCCGAACTAGTTCGGCTTTATTTCGGCCTTTTGATCGTTCGGGGTGCCGATCCCGAACTAGTTCGGCTTTTTATATAAAATTAAGAAAACAACCAGAGGCCTTACCGAAGCACCGGGATAAATTTTCGAGCCGGCCGCCGGCCGCGATCTGTTTACATCGGCCCGCGAGAGCGTCGCGCCGCCGATATTTGCCGTCCACTCCAATGCAATCCAGGATCTTTAGAGCTCATTTTCTCTGTTCCATGTCTATCCATGAGGTGCGCAAAGTTTAATCACGGCTAAATCGCCGAAAATTGGGCTTCTAAAATGCTTGGTAGCCAATAGCTAACTTCAAGCTAACTTCATCCTGTTCCTGTTCATGACACAAAGGAAAGTGTTCAGGCGCGTCATGGCTGCACACGGCTTGTGCATATACAGCGTATGTCTATGGTGGATTCTCTGGCCATTGGGCGCCCTCATGTGGTGATTCCGGGCACTGGATGAGTATGAATAAATGAACAGTACTTTACAACTGTCGCTCCGATGATGCATCTTTTACACTAGCAGCAGTTGGCTAATGTTTGTTTGGAGGGGGAGCGTTAGTTTATATTTGGAAATATGTTGTCGGGATGGGATGTGCAGCTGGGATCTCAATGCTTTGTATTAGCATATTAATTATTGTTCATTGATACTACCACCCGCACAGGGGGAAAAAAACAGAAATTCCACGCGCGTGCCCAAAGGGCGCGTGCAAGAGTCCCCTTAAAGGTGATACACCATGAAAATTCACTTTTCCTATTTTAAAACCTTTTTTTGGGGTCCCACTAGCACCTTCTATCCTCACAAAGTCCCATTTCAGACCGTTGTGTCTTTCTCTGGTTTTGGGAAGGTGGAGGTTAAAAGCATCCCACGGGTTCTCAAAACAGGCTGTCCAGATTTGCTGCCGTTTGTGACGTCATAAACGGCCGTTTTTGAAGAAAAAAGTTCAGGCCAAAGGTGGTACTGCAGCTGAAAATGCTCTGAGAGCCATTCAAAAATGAGAGGCTCTCTATTCAGGAGTGGTAATTTAGCCTAAAACCTTTTGAAAAATGTTTTTGGGACATAAACAATATGACATAAATACTTTTTAAATGCATGGTGTATCACCTTTAACACTCGGGTGACTGAAAATAAAAAACTACCACTCTGACTGCATGTATAGGTCAAATTGACAGGTAAATTCTCTCCCTTTTTGCCCAGGAGAACAACACCTCCTCCCCTGCTGCCAGCGGGGGTTATATTGTCTGTTGTTCTATTGACAATAGAACCCCTGCTGGCAGCAGGGGAAGAGGTGTTGTTCTCCTGGGCAAAAAGTTTAAAGAATTTACCTGTCAATTTGACCTATAAATGCAGTCAGAGTAGTATAAATGTATATTATTTCATACTTAGGAAATGTTTCAGATGGGGGAAAAAAACGAGAACATATATCTTGAGTATTTAGGAAAAGTCATGGAAGGGGAAATTTCTGAGACCTTCACGGGGAGAGTTATTGCACTTTGCAATCTCAAAATCGGCCAAAATGACCTGTTAGTCACCCATGTGTTAAGTTGCCAGGCTCAGCCTATTTCTCTGTTCTGGCTGCCAGTTCCCATCTGATGTTGTGTGGGAGTTTTGACAGCTCCAGACCATACTGATTAACTGCTATCTTACATAACGTCTTCAGACAAGGACTCAAGTCTAAGACATACAGGTCATCAGGTGCGTTGGCTCCTCCAAAGAGGATGATACGATCTCCCACCATGCAACAGCACATCTTATGCATCAGAGACGGGCCTTCCCCCTTGGGCTCAACCTTCGTCCAGGAGAAGGTCTCTGGATTTAATTTCCACATAACATTGTGATTACCACCAAATACATACAGCTCTCCATTATAGGTAAAGACTGAAAATTTGTATTGTCTTCCTAGAAGAGGCTGTGCAGAAGGTGTGTTCAGCCAGCAGTTGGTCTCTGTGTCAAACACTCTGATGGGGAATGCACTGTGGCCGTCCCAGCCCCCAAGTACATACATCTTTGTCCCGATGATGGTGGCAGAGTGACAGTCTGAGGCAGGCGGCTGAGTGCCTCTGGTGTTAATTAAAGACCAGACCATTGTGGTGGTGTCCAACTTGTGCGTGTCATTAGCGTTTGTAGTCTGGGACCATCCTCCATGAATATACATGACCTTCCCCAAAACACAGGCTGAGTGGTAGATCCTCCCCACTGGAACAGTCCCAAAAACCTGTGGTTCCAACCATCTGTGGGCGTCGACGTCAAATGCATAAAGAACATCACTTTTGTCGTAGTAATCATTATCATACCCTCCCCAGATGTAGACGAGATGTTCAATCAGCACAGCTGTGTGACGGTGGCGTAAGGAGGGAACCTCAAGGTGATGTTCTCCTCTCGTCACCGGGGTCACCTTCCTCCAGCATAAAGACACTGTGTTGAAGACATTTACTCCCATCCTGGTCATCAGGTTCCCTTCTCCTCCAAAGCAGTAGATCATCTCATGTCCGACCCCCACAGCAGCCTGGCTCCTCCACTGTTCTCCTTTCAGATGTAATGTCCAGTGAAACATTTCACAAAGCAGAACCACCGTCAATGAGTATTGACATGTAATTTAGAGATGAACTTGTTAGAATGAAGGCAGGTCAGTTTCCTCGGTACTAGTCGCTAACTGATGTTTAGCATATCGGACGATTCATTTTAAAGACCAATGACATGGTTGTGAATTGTGATGATGACATTGTGATTTCATCTCATGATTACGCCTGAACCTCCACGAGTGCTATTTTGGAAAAATCGTGAAAATTAGAATTTTGACCCGATTCTATAAGTGTCTTTTGAATCATTCTAAGGTTTTTTTGAAAAACCTATGTTTCTATGTCAGCAATCTGTCCAGCCATCGTCAAAGAAAAGGTCCTTTTCACTTAAATGGAGCTCAGTTAGTCTGTTCTTGAGAGACTACTATGTCAGTGGTTCTCATACTTTTCATGTGAAGGACCCCCAAAATTATATTTATTTGGCCACGGACACCCATCTCAAAATATTTCGTCCCAGGGACCACCCAGAAGCAAAATTTGAGTAACAAACCTTCGCTTTGAAAAAACATACATTCAAAGATTTGCACACATTTTCACGACTTTTTCAAAAATAGCAGATCTACAAGCTCGCAGCGCGGCACTCGGTGCCGCGCTGTGAGCTTGTATATCTGCTATTTTTCACTGGTTAAAGCATTCAATAATTCTAGGCCTAAATGGATTAAGTAACCTGAAGAGACACCTGCTAATCCACACTGGAGAAAAAGTCAGTTAGATCACTTGAAGATACACCAGCGTATCCACACTGGAGAACAACCTTTCATCTGTGAACAGTGTTCCAAGACTTTTAGTCGGTTAGATGTACTGAAGAATCACCAGCGTATCCACGCGGTGGAAACACATTTTCAACGTAAACAGTGAAATCCACCATCTGCACAATGGTGGAAAAAACGTGCCTGTGCGAATTGAGCACCGCTCACTTGTTCTCATGGTATCTTCTTCTTCTTTCGTGTATCATCATCCTTGATGATTGGTTGACGACATTTTATTTCACTAGATTTCTTGTTACTTTGGGGAGGCAGTGGGGCTGGCTGTCGTCTTCTCCCCCTTGCTGACATCTGCTTATGCAGGGTTTGAACCTCTCACCTTCCACATGAAGGGCATATGCATGCACTAACCACTACACCAATGTCACGCCCCCTCATGGTATCAAACACGAAACACGTGCATATCTCCTTGTATGGGCCATTCTGTCCATGACATCGGCTCACTTCTCGCCTGTCTATGGGAGAAGTGATAACTACCTCCTTCTCTGGCCTCCTGAAAGGTGACTTTTCAGGACAGTTTTGAAGGATGCCAGCGAGCTACATGCTACATGGCTTATGACCGAATGAAACTATTGCTACTAAACTATTCTACTCCAGGCAAGAATCACCCCACAGTGCTGGAGATCTCTGAGCACCTGTGTTACCTCAAGACCTCAGGAGGGACCCACCCAATACCTCCCCAGAGGAGCCTCTGGCTGGGTGTGGAGCAGGGGAGAGGAGAGTTTCGCTGGAAGCCAGGAGGAGGAGATGGGCAGTGATTTGGCCACCGCAGCCGACCCACCGTCGGAAGGGTGTGTTACGGTTGAGGGTGGAAACACCCGATGATCGTTAGACACCGTCTGAAGGCATCAACTCCTCCTGGGCCAAGGCTACAGAAATAAACGTCATAAAACTGCCCGACAGAGACCATTATGCTATAAAAGGATGTTTTCGGTTCAGCTCATATTTAATTGTGGGCTCGCCAAAGGCGAGGACACTATGTTATCCTCATTATTTATAGAGTGAGTTCCGCCGCATATTTCCGCCGCAGACAGTTGGCATTTTCCCCCGCAGACAGTAGAAAGGCAGAGCCACTAGCCAATGAGGTGGCATGATTGTATTTGAGTTCCGTCGCAGACAGTATAAAGGCAGGGCCCTTAGCCAATGAGGTGTAATTGAGGTGTGGAAAATCTGGGAGTGGTGTTAGCTGGGGTATTGGTTGAGCTTCACATGACAATTAACACGTCACCTTTGGGGGGGAATATATAATGAGTATAATGAGTTTTATTTTTATTTTATTTCTTTTTAAAACATTTTATTTTTACAAGCGAGCCCACACTGTTTCTTAGGAACAGTATCTCCTAGTTAGTGGCCAAGGCCACGAAGTGGCAAAAGGCCACTCATTGATATTGGACTTCATCATTACTATTATTCTTCCGCCACTTTTTCTCTAGCGGCTAGACCGTGCAGTCGCTTTTTACGAAACTCGGCAGTATGGCAGAGGACTATGCCAAACGGCTAAAACGCGAAGCTCGCAACAATCGGCCAAAGGGTGGCGCTGTAGGAAGCCTTTGAAGAATGCCAACTTTGAACTGGTGTAGCTCATGCCCTGTTTCAGGTACAGCAATGAAACCTGTATACACTTATGCGTCTCCTCATGCCGAACAACTTTTACGCTCTGACTTTTGACCTCTGACCTTTACTTCTCCCACAATTTTGAATTATATGAAAAACAGTCAAAATCTATCTCCTCCTGGGATGTTCGCGTAACGTGCGCAAAACTTTTTTTTACATGAACTTTGGAGCAATACGGTCAGATCTGTCTCGGCAGATTTCTTTTAAAGCGAAACATTATTTTTTAATAATTCACTCAATATTGCAGTTTTATGCAAATTATTCTTCTGCCTCTAAATCATACATGCAAAGTGACACGTTCATGGCATTTGGCAAATATGTAGAGGGTTAGTCCAAATATCACTGAAAGCAATCTTACTCCAATTGGCCAAAGGGGGGCGCTATACGAAGCGTTTGAAAACTCAAACTTTAAAGGGTCATAAGTCATGCCTCGTTTCGTTTGAAGACATGCAACTTGCTTACACGCGTGCCTTGACTCAAGCGGAAGACATCTGTGTCTTTGTTAAGTAAGCTCCGCCCTTAGATTTTCCGCCATTTTGAGCAGTTTGTAAAACACTTAAACCCGCTTTTATTCCGGAACTTTCGCGTCACGTGCACGGAACTTTTTTTACATGAACTTTGGACCAATATCTAAAGATCTTTCAGATCGGATTTTTTTTAAATTGAAACATGCTTTTTTAATAATTCAATCAACATTGCAAGTTTTATGCAAATTATTCTTCTGCTTCTAAAACAAACATTTAAAGTAATATTTTCTCACTGTGCAGAGCTGTGCATAGCTCACCTGGTAAGGCTTTTGTCTATCATTCCAGAAGTCCCCTGTTCAAGCCTTACCTCATGCATTTAAAATACATTTTACAACATTTTGCCGTGAAAACCCTGGTACTGCAACTGAACATGGCAACCCGACCAAACATGGCAACCTTCTTAAGCAAGGGTATAAATAGTGGTTGAGTTGAGGCCACTTCCCCCCTCTCAGATTGTTTGGAAGCCGCATGGTGCTGGTGGTTGCTGCTACTCACTGCTACATTATGCAGCAGCTGCAGGTCTGTACACTGTTCATTATTCTAACAACTATTCCAATTTCTAACAGTTTCATTCATTATACTTACCCATACTATAATTTGGCTTTTAGATTTACCTCACCTGACCATACCTACCCGATCCACTCGATACACTAGCTGTGTGTGATGGAGGAACAATGTGACTTGGTAAGCTGACCATGTGCTCTGAAATGTTATGTTGTTTTTGGTTTTGGGATCTAAATGTTAAACGATTTCTTTTGGAATGTAATGCTTGTATGTTAGCTGCAACGTTGATTATTGAATTGATGTATTTTGAGTTTAATGCCAATGCCTAGTTGGGCAGATTAATGGAATTATTTTGTTTCAAGCCTGTAGTGCAGCAGATTATTTGAATTTGTTGTTTTTCTATTCATTTGGCCTTTTTCTTTGATCCGGGCCAGGTTTATTGCCTAGAACTGAATCTGAAAGATGGCGAGCCTGCAGAAAGACTGACACAATCCTGTCTGACTATGGTTATGGGTAGGAAAAAGCAGCCACAGTGACACTCATTCCTAGTTTGATTTGATTTTGAAGTAATGACTTTGAGTTTCTTTATAAAGTAATGATGTTTGAGTGCATTCATTTATTGTTTCAAACCATGCAGGGGAAGCTCAGCCTCACACCTGAAGCCCATCTGACAATCAGCTGACAATCAGTACCAGCTCCCAGATTGCTTCATTGAAGCCAAAGAAAGGCAGTGTAAGTGGGTTCATTATTCTGAACTGTGTGGAACGGGCAGATTGAACACCTCTTCTCTACCTTGTGGCTCACTGTAATTATTCTGAAGCTCACCTCATTTCTCTCTCCCTCCCCCACCTAGGCTGGCTGGGTTCCAACACCCCCCAATTGGAATCCATAGTCTGCTCTGCCCACAGGACAGCAGCCCCATGTGAGCCCCTAAAGTTCCAAGTTTTGACCACCAGCCGCCTTCCCCTCAACGTTTTTCAATAAAAACAATTTAAGTTTAGTTAAGTCTGACTCTGCTAGCCACTTACAGAAAATAATGCTGCTATAATATTTTGCAATTGCAAATCCTTTGTGTAAATAAACTGAAATTCATACTATTGCATGACTATTTCTTTATCATGTTTCACAAGCATCTGGGTCTACAATGCCAGTGGTGTAAAAGTAACTGAGTACATTTACTCAAATACTATCCTTAGTATAATTTTGAGGTATTTTATACTTCACTTGTATAGTCTTACTTCTAGGCTACTCCAGTAAATGCTCGTGCGTTGCATTGCATTGTGAGCTTGTAGATCTGCTATTTTCAAAAAATGTCAAGTTGATGCCAATACCTTTGTACTTTTATTCAGTATTTATCTCTATATATTCATGTTATTCCTGGCACCGCCCCTGTTATCCTGTTCATATCCTGAAAGAGGCGGAGGCTGAAAAAGCTGTCCTGAAAAACATCATTTGATTTCCTGTTGTCCTTGCATTAAAGTGTCAGTAGTTGGCGTTCTGGGCTCTGAATGTACCTGGGTTGCCATGTCTGCTTATAATAAGCAATTTGTGTCTCGTTAAGATTTTTATTTATCCAGCCCCCACCATGCAGTTTTGTACAGTGAAACCCAAAATTCAAAAATGACAAAAATAAACTTAGCCAACAATCTAAAAATAGAGAACTCGGGAACGGGAACAAAAGGCAAAACTCAAGAAAAAGGCAAAAATAACAAACACTGCACTAGGCTATGGGGCCCTTGCAACTCTCACTGAGATTTGTTCATCTCGCTCTGCTGAGCATAACAGAGTTGCCCTGGTTTGCAGCCTCCCTTTAAAGGAGTGGATCCTACCACTAACCTGGAAACCAATTACCTTGAAATGGCTGATATAGCAGCTTACAGTCTCTCTCTCTGAATACATTACCCTTTCAATAAATGTGAAAGTGTTTTACACTACATATTCAGGCTTGGAATTCATGTACAGAGCTGTTAGAAAAACTTTGCTCAATGTCTTTGTCTAACACCCCCCCTCCTCCACAGTATTGGCAACCTCCACCCCTATTTAAGTGGAGTGGTACAGCCCTGTTCTGTTTGACTTGCACTTTCACGACCTGGCCCGTAGGCAATGACTAATTGAGGACACATGGTAGGGGTATAAATAATAATAATTTATTAACTAAAAGGGTTAACTCATATTTACAAGAGTATGAGGTGTGTAAGTCAGTAATCAGTAGTGTCAGCAATGCATGTATGTGTGGTAAGTATGATGTGGGGTGTTGTAAAGAGTGTAAACTCAAAGGAACTGAACAAACAAAGGGTGCTGTCGTCTGGGGAGGGAGAGAGAGACTGGCTTTCCACTCAGTCTTTTATGGGGAGCCAGGGAGCACTGGCCAGGTGCTCCCAATGCACCTAATCATCAGGCTCCATTGGCCGACACCCATAGGCTCTGTGGAAGAAGCACACATACAGGGATCCACCATACATAGGGCTACACGTGTGTGTGTGTGTGCGTGCGTGCGTGTGTGCAATGTCTTTAAGCAGATTGCATATGTCTATAGGGCACGGGCTGCCCCGTGACAAAGTGGTTCCCAAATCCTACTGTCTTTTGCATACATGTTGTGTAGAGGCCAATTTGTGCTTGTTGTGATGGTCTATATACAACGTGTACTATAGCCAACTATATAATAATAGACACAGGTACAAGATATAACTTTCAGCTTAACGCGGGAGCTCTTGTTTTATTCACTCTCTCTGTAGGAGTACCGGCGATCAACTGACATCCGGTCTAGTGCTTGTCACAATAAGGTGTCTCATAACGTGTATCTCCAACTTCACAATAAGAGCTTATGTTGTGATCAGTATCAAACATTACAGTGCTTTTACCTATAACCACCGATTAGTGTAAAACTTTGTATCCACACTTCCCAGAGGCCAAGGAAAAACCTGTGCCCTGCATTTTTCACATCTGCCATTTATAGCGCAACCAGAAGGCAGACTTACAGTATGTAAAACACATTCTTCGATATTACTCCTTCAAATTTTATCCGAAAATCACACAAATCAGTACACAGTATCTCTACAGTGATGTGATCATGACGGATTTGTCCGATATCATATTCTATCTAATTGGCTAAAATTGAATTCCAAGGTTTGCAGGATTGCTCCTTTTTGAACAAATTGTCTCAAACGCAGCCTGCTATGTGTGTGAGATTTTGCACACACATTCCCACTAGGCCAAGGAACAGATGCCACCCTTCTCACATGTCACCAGTAGGCCAAAAAAAACACCTGACCTGTTCGGAAGAACACTGCTTCTAGTTTCTCTTTGATGTCTTCTTTGCTTTCCCTTGATGCTTTTGCCTTGGCCACTTTATCGCTGCTTGCAGCTATATTTTTATTTGTTGTTGTAATAATTTGTTAATCAACCATTGTGGGTCGGACTATTATTGCAAAATGACCACAGCCCTATTGTGAGTTGTGTTGTCTGACGGTGCGTTGTTCAGCGTTGAGTGAAGCGCTGTGTTATGTACGCACCACAGCACTACTCACTGATTTCTCGTGCGGTGTGCCTATATAGGGATAGACTTTGGGGTACACCTATTATGTGCCCCAGAAAGGCCATGGATGAATCAAAAATCACACCCAATGTGAAGTGAGCGGTGGTCGTGCTTGCATAACGTCTTCAGACTAGGATTTGAGTCTAGGATGTACAGGCTATGCTACACACACACGTTTTGCTATGGCAAAACGTGGGGAAAAAGGCTACAGACACACGCACAGCCACTCTATGGAGCGGTTTACCACACACACACACATTTTGCTATGGCAAAACGCTGAGGAAAAAGGCTACAGACACACGCACAGCCACATATGGAGCGGTTTACCACCGCTCAAAAATACCCCGCCAACCCTATACTGATCAGAGTATAGACTGATGCTTGGAAGTTATGTGGAGGATCACCTCCATCTCAAATCGGCCAGGTAAAAACAAAAGAACTACAGGCCTACATTTGCATACCAATGGCAGCGCTCCCCTCCAATGGAATGGATGCCCACAGGAGCGTGTGGCCAGCCAATGCTGATCTACTGTATTATGATGTAAATTTCGACTCTGCAGCCAGCCACCCCCAGACCTGCCGCCTATGCTCTCTGAGCTTGATGCATGTGTTATCTAGCCTGGGTGCCAGCCTGTTCGCTCCGCACGGCGATCTGTTTTGTCTCTCCGCATCACAGTCTGTAAATGATTCCGTTGATTTGTATTTCTGAGCCATAGCGGTGTACTCTAGGGTATAGCATCAAAACACTGGTATAAGTCAAGTCACGTGACAGTCTTCTGTCATGTGATTTGCAGCAGATTCTGATGACCTCACTGAAACTCACCTTCACGTGTCATCAGGTGAGGTTTTTAGTGCCTACAAGAAAAACTGCTCTGAGCAGGAAATGCCCTAATAAGGCATTTCCTGTGTACAGTCCCGTTAAACCCTCCTTTACTTTGTGAAATGGACCAGACTTGGCTTTTTACTTGGTCCTCACTTGTTTCCTCAACAAGATCTACAAGCTCACACGTTTAGTTTGTAGATCTGCTAAGGACGCCGTGGCTCCAGTGGTGGACACACTGGCAGAGGTCAGCGTTGCCAGATCAGAGCACATCTACAAGCTCACAGTGCGTTGCCATGCGACACATTGTGAGCTTGTAGATCCGATATATACAAAAATACGAGAAATCTTCAACAAAACATATTTTGCATACAGTTTAGCAAGACAAGCCTGGCGCCAAATAGTTGTCTGCAGACAAATACGTACCGAAGTTTCGGGTTGACATTGGCACATTTCACTCAGGTTTTTTCATCTCACTCATGTCACTTTGTCTGCTGACCTCAATCAGCAACGAAATAAAAATAAAATAAACAAAAATAAAAAATAAAACAATTCACAGGAGGCAAGCAGTGATCACCCCATGATGTACACCGCTATGTATAGTTTCAAATGCACTACATTGCAGGCGTTTTTTTTTTTTTTTTTTTTTTTTTAGTTTTTTTTTTTTTTTTAGAGTAAAAAACAAAAAAAGAAGAAGACACGTGTGACATGCATGATCTGGGCAGATTGCCCCAGGAAATGTGCCAATCTCTACCCAAAATAACGGTAGGCATGTTAATTTGGCGATCCTTTAAGTTTTAGAAAACAAAACAAGCTATTTCTGAGAAAAACAGGCCCAAAGTCGCTTATAATAAGGAGACAAGGCAACGCTGGTAGAGTAACAGCCGCACATACTGTAGCAGGAATGCATGGCGGGGTCCTCAGTTATTCTGAGACACACTGAGACTGAGACATGTCTGAGCACCAGGGAGCTGCTGCCCTTTAACCTGTACTAAAACCACACACACACGCGCGCACACACACACACACACACACACACACACACACACACACACACACACACACACACACACACACACACACACACACACACACACACACACACACACACACACACACACACACACACACACACACACACACACACACACACACACGCCCATCTGACCATGCACCCTCCTCTTTCCTAAATCTAAACACACTCGTGCCTGACCATGGATTTGCTCCTCTTTAACCTGTCCTAAAACTGTACACACACATGTGTGTGTGTACACACAAACACACACACACACACACACGCACGTTTATCCCATTCGCATACACATCCCCACACCGATGGCGGAAGGAAACCATGCACAGGCGACAACAACCTGCTCATCTCAGGAGCAGTCAGGGGTTCAGTGTCTTGCTCAAGGACACTTCACAGTACAGTAAGACAGGGGGAGCCCGGGATCATTACAAGATGGCACAATTCACTCTGTCTCATTGGCTATAGCTGTGGACAGTTCAGGAACCTGCCATGAGTCAGTGAGGATCAGTGAGGATTCCAAGCTATTAGAAACTGTAGCTTTTCACTTCATGGCGAGCTAGTGTAACAGAGTGACTCACTGGCTTAGCATGGTGGCCTCAAAGTCTAGTATCTCCCCCAGATATACCTTTGGTCGAATGGTTAAGATTTCACGTGGGAGACCTGAGTTCAAATCCCTGACGTTACATTTGCATAGCACTCCTCCGAGAGACAAGAGTGAGCAGAGATGGTGCCGTCATTATAATGACCCTTAGCGAGGACCAGTTGTATGAAGATAGGGTGAAAATGGGTGAAGTGCTCCTTTAATAGATGTCAATTCCCTTTCAATGGTAGAGCATTGACATTTACAGTAATTGCATGGCTCCTCAGCAAGAAGGAGTCAATTACTTGATTTACTCGTGCAAATGGCACATGTAATTTGGGTATGACTTTTATATTGGGTTTCATAAGACCTTTTCTTTTTTGCTCACACCATGTCTGTGACCAGGGGCGCCACACCAAATTCTGGGCCCTGGGTACAAGGATTCACTGCGGGCCCCCCATGATTGTTCTTCATAGGGGGAGGGGGTTTAACCCATTAGACTGGGAACGCATTATTACGCAGTATTTTGCGCTTTAACTATTGAAAAATAGCAGATATACAAGTTCACAGCGCGGCACTCGGTGCCGCGCTGCAAGCTTGTACTGTAGATCTGCTATTTTTTTTAAATCGTGAAAATGTGTGCAAATCTGAATATTTCAAATGTTTTTTTGAAAAACCTATGTTTCTATGTCAGTGGTGCTCTAACCTTTTCATGTGAAGGACCCCCAAAATGATAGCCTATGTATTTGGCCACGGACCCGCATCTCAAAATATTTAGTTCCAGGGACCGTCCCAGAAGCAAAATTTGAGTTACAAATGTTCGCTTAAAAATACACATATTCAAAGATTTGCATACATCTTCACGACTTTTCAAAAATAGCAGATCTACAAGCTCGCAGCCAAGTGCCGCGCTGCGAGCTTGTAGATCTGCTATTTTTCAATAGCTGAAGTATATAAAATAAATAAGTCCCCTCCACCTTGGGCCCTAGTAACTCAGTCCCACTTCCCCCCCTTGTGACGCCCCGCCTGTGACTCAACATAGGACTATTTCATCTCCTGAGTTGTTATGGGCTGTCAGACGCTCTGTAGTTATCAGCAAATCCGTTGTACCTGGGGTTCTTCAAATAAGGCTCCCCAAATAAATCACTGGAGCGCTCGTTAAGTCACACACATTTATTGCTGACTGACGTTCTTGACAAGCGACTTCCTTCGCTCGTTGAAATGTCACTCAGTCATCCCTGCAGGAAATGTGCAGACTTCTAATGACTGCACCAGTGTCTTGTTTTTGGGTAGTCTATTTCAGTGGTTCTCAAACATTTTCATGTCAAGGAAGAGCCCCCAATTGATATGTATGTATTTGGCCACGGACCCCCATCTGAAAAAGATGGGGGACCCCCACAAGAGAAGATTTGTGGGAGGGAAAAAAGGGAGGTGGTGCCAAGAGGTGGTGCCATAGTTTTGTACTTTTTCTGTTTTGTATGTGTCTATGGAGTTAACGTTACTATAGACCCCCAGGTTTATAATTATGCAAATATGTTTTCCCTGTGTATTTTTGGTTACTTCCTGAGAGCTGAAAGCCTCTGAGTCAAAAGGCCCAATTGAAATACACCAATATAATGACATCATAATAACAACCCCTCCCCTTTTCACCATCCAACAACATCTGTGGGTGTGGCTAACTTCAGCTGGGTCACCACCCACCTGACAACCAGGCATACTTAAAGATGCAGTGCCATGATGGCTATGGCACCGCCTCTTTAATGAGGAGGTGGGTGCGGCCACATAAAATAATTATCGTAACACTTTCTGTACCCTTTTTTTTTAAAAGTCTTCCTCCAAGTATAATCATACCTGATGATTATGTTGTGTGTGTGTGGGGGGGGGGGGGGGGGGGGGGGGATGCCACCCCATCTTAACACCTTCTAAGCCTGGCCGCACTCCCTCGGACTTCCTACTGGGTCCCATCAGCCAATCGTCTATTCCCGTACTTCCCCGTAATTTATGAAATTAATCATAATTTTTGCCAGACCCATGAAATGGGTAGGCCTACATAAGCAAATGTCGGTCTGTCCCTTTTCTATATAAAGGGTATATATGATGATGACATGATGATGACATGCCTACAAAAGGCATGATGTCATAAATGATGTGCCAGACCCCGGTTCTGCCAACCCTCTGGGCCTATAAATTTAATGGTACATTTATAGGCTGTCTGTCCCTTTATAGAACCGGGGTCTGGCACAACCAGGTTGACCTGGTCTAGTTTGAAAAATACAGTCGCAGGTCGTGCTCTGTCTCTTTAAGAGACGTTGTGCAATCGGATCACGTCAGAAACGTGATGACGTCATCGGCTGGCTCTGCCACTGGCTCCACGAGCGGCCATTACGTTCCCCTTCACTGTGTGTGCTGCAGCCTGGTTTAGCCCAACCCCTCGTCTTTTTCGACCAGACGACAGGCGAAATCAAGGCTTCGGAATGAGTGGAATACATGGAATTAGATCGATGTGCGTGCGACGAGGACGTAATGTACTTTCGAACGCTGTTTTTTCTCGCGGATTACCCCATCTCGCTCCATGCAAATGAACGGCAGAAATACAGCCAGCAGCAGCTTCTAAGTAAGTGGCCGCCCAAACACGTAGTGTGTGCACGTCCTGCTGGCTTGCACTGAACGACCCGCGCGCGTTGTTTATCATTTGGTGTGTTTGTTTTTTAAAATATGTTTATAAATAAAACGCTGATTGCACGGCAGTACCGGGGTTCAGGGGGTTCTGCCGCGGCTTAGAAGGTGTTAAATCATTCCAAATTTGTCAAATTTTGTCAAGATTTTTCAGTGTTTAAAAAATAGCCTAAGCTGTTGTTTTTGGGGGTTACTAAAGGATCTTCAGATACCTCATACCGAGCTGCGTTTAAATTCAAAGCCCCATCCGATCGGAAAGCCCTACCATTTTACCAAGCTCTCTCAGATCAATTTCCTCCCTTAACTTGTTCAAAGAATCTCTTCTGACTCACCTCCAAACTTCTAATGTTGTTTTGTTTTCTGTTTTCTTTTGCTGATGTGGAATATATAGTAATTTCCCTATTTGTGGGTTGAATTGGTGTATCTAGCTTTTCGGAGAGACCATGTCTTTTCTCAATGCATGGATGTATTCTGTTGTTTTGATATTGTATGTAATGTATATTTCTGTCTATTGTATTTTCTGTATTTTTGTAATAGGGACCCTCACTAAAATGAGATGATACATCTCAATAAAGATCATAATAATAATAACATGCTACCCGTTATGCCGTTACTGTGGAGCAAAACTCCTTTCGCTCAAAAACGTGGCTGACTTCTTGAGTCAGAAAACCTTTTGTTCTGCAGTTATCCTCTGTAAAGCTTGACAAGCTGTTGTCTAAAGTCTAGTTCAGAACAAACTATTCTCAGACTGACTGACATGCTGACAGACAGCCATACTGTAGCAGCACAGCGGGTAAAGAACAAGTGACACGCCAATTAACTCATTGCATGCCAGGCCCGATAGTCCCGAGATTATTTCGATACACCAACACGGAGCTTTGTCATCAGTGCGTCATAGCTGGGGGCGGAGTCAAGCGTGGGGGAAATATTTAACAACCCCCATTAGTAGAATGGGGTTTTCCGTGTTTTCAAATCCGATTTTTTAATAGTATAGCGATGTTTTAATTAATTGCAATGTCTTACATTGATTCCTTGGTTGCCAATGGACAAAAAATGATGCATTTAAAATTAAACAGCTTTGGGATAAAATTTTGTCTGATATTATTAAGGACAGGTCGCATCATCAAAGACCATGGGTTATCTAGACTATCCGTCTGGTATTAGACACTGTTACATTTTTTTTATGATAAATTAAACTTATCGTATCAAAAAACGAATAGCATTAATTAATCAATGATGGTTATAGAGCACATTAAATGAATTCCAGTTGTCTACAGCCATTAACAGCTTGTTATCATGCAATGATTTACACACTGACACAACGCAACACAACACAATCCTATCCTAAATAGTTTCAAACCTGCAGAAAATACTTTTAAACTGGCGTCGATCCTGCCATATATTCAAAGATCAGGTCTCTATCCTACTTGAACTCACTACGATGTGTTCTATAAACAACATTGACGACTTAACGACTGTTGTTTTTTGATATTAGAGTAAGTTTAATTGATCATATATTGTAATTGTGTCTCTACCAGGTGATTAAAGACATAATGTAAACAGGTTTTGTAGCATAGAGGGAAGAGGGGGACCACGGGTGCTTATATTGTGCAACTCTGACACATGCACGGGGGATAATCTGAGTCTGATTATAAACCACTTAATTACATTGATTCCTTACTGCAAATGCCTGGACAAAAAACTATCTGCAATAGCATCGGGATTAATTGTTGTCCTTATAGGACTGGTCGGATCAATGCCATGGTTATCTGACTGATTTAATCACCTGGTAAGAGACACACTTTCACATGTTCATGAACATGATCAATTACACTAATCACAATATCAAAAAACAAAGTCCATTAATTCAGCAATGATGTTCATGGAACACGTACGGGAAGGACACAGGAGGAGGATGCCATTGTAAGTGTATTAGGCAACGGGAATGGATTTAGACCATATTCACGTTTCAAATCTATTGACGACTAATGGGCCTGGCTGTTGGATTTATATTGTGGCACGTTTAATTGATCATATCTCATATTAATATTAGTGTCTCTACCAGGATTGAAATGAACACTGCATGTGCAAACATGTTTTTTTGTAACACAGGGAGTAGAGTAGATGGAGAGAAAAACAGATCTCCGATCTCATCTCATGGTTGTGTAACTTGGATAGCCTACAGAAACGACAGATCTCCATCTCAGTCAGTGCTTGTGTAATTTGCGGGGAATATATTAATCTGACTCTGATTACAAACCACTTGAACTCCGACTTCTATATCCTATATGCCAGGGAGAAGATAACCGAGGTCCAACCTATGTGCGAGCTTGTTGATTTTTGGCACGGCATAGATTGGCAAAAATAGATTTGGTGTAGTAGACTGAATATGTGGTCAACGTATAAAGAGTAAAATTGGGTCCCGTTTTATTCCAGAGGTTTTGATGAGGCAGGAGTAGTAGTTTAGACGAGGTGGCGAGGTACAGTAGCTCCGTGCTGCACAGCGGTGCGTTCAATCAATCAATCAGTCATCCATAATAGGCTTATCTATCTATCTATAAATGCGACAAATCTCTGTCTGTTTGTTTGTAATCCGCGTATCTCGAGAACCGTTCGTCCCACCGGCTTCAGATTCGGCACGTGCGTTCCCCACCGTCGCGCGGAGTGCAGTGCCGGGCCTCGACCCGACCCGACTCGCGGTTTCCCGAAACCGGCGCGAAACGTTCGGAATCTCCTTATGCGGAGCTGATTGTTGACATCAGGCTGTTCCGGAGGAAATCGGCGCAAGCGCTGAGTCATTGTGACATCACTTCATAAAAGGCTCTGACATCACGTACGCCACATGAGTCAACACAAAATCTCTGTGAATGTGTATGTATGTATGTAATCCGCGTATCTCGAGAACCCTTCTTCCCACCGGCACGCAAATTCGGCACGTGCGTTCCCCACCGCAGCAGGTAGTGCAGTGCTCGGCCTCGACCCGACCCGATACACGATTTTCTGGAACCAGCACGAAAGGTTCAGATTCTGATGTCTGACATCAGGATTTTCCGGAACTGGCACTGTGTCTGCATAGATCTCCATATATGGGCATAAAATGGATGCAGACAGACAAATACAGATATCTCCATATATGGGCATAAATGGACACATGCAAACAGATGGTCAAAGATCTCCATATATGGGCATAAAGTGGACGCAGACAGACAGATACAGATATCTCCATATATGGGCATAAATGGACACAGGCAAACAGATGGTCAAAACGGGTCCTATGACAACAGGTATAATGGGGTTTGCATTAAGTTTGTCTCCTCCTCCATCTGTTTGTCTGTGTCCCTTTATTCCCATTATGGAGATCTCTGTATCTGTCTGTGCCTCCGACTGTGTTGCAGACACAGTGCCGGTTCCCCCTTTAATGCAAACCCCATTATACCTGTTGTCATAGGACCCGTTTTGACCATCTGTTTGAAAAAGCGACAGAAATCTCATATATGGGCATAAAATGGACGCAGATAAACAGATATCTCCATATATGGCATATATGGGCATACAATGGATGCAGAATCACAAAGATCTCCATACAGGCATAAAAGGGACACAGACAGACAGATACAGAGATCTCCATTCTCCATATATGGGCATAAAATGGATGCAGATAGACAGATATCTCCATATATGGGCATATATGGGCATAAAATGGACCCAGAACTATAACTGCAGTGATCTCCATATATGGACATAAAATGGACACCGACAGACAGACAGATACAGATATCTCCATATATGGGCATAAATGGACACAGGCAGACAAATGGTCAAAACTGGTTCTATGAAAACAGGTATAATGGGGTTTGCATTAAAGGGCGGGGCATTCATTCCCTATTTACATTGTTCCGAGTTGGCCAGGTCGCTGACTAGACGCTGGGAAGGGCGGCCCAGCTTCTAGTCTTAATAATAAGTGAACTTTACGACGGCGAGTGAACGATTGCGTTCCAGAAGTCCTTCTGATGGATTTTTCTTGGCTGTCGATTATCGTCGTGTGTTTTATCGTCCAAAAAAATCGCTCTGAACGTGATTAAAACGATAGTGTACTGTTTACGCTGTATTAACTCAATGGGGAAAGGCGGTTTGTTTTCCCCCACGCTCAAAGCGGATGTGACGTTTATGGGCGTTCCTTTCTAGCTCCGTGTTGGTGTATGTCTTTCCCCGCCAGGCCCGATAATCCAGAGAAAAGAAAAAAAAATCAAAATCTTTTTTTTTCAAAAAGATTTTTGGACCCCAAAAACTTTAGTAGGCATGATAGCAATCGCGAAATTGCATGTTTAACCCCCATAGCAACCCCATCTTTCAAACATGGCAGCCATCTTTGTTTACGTAGAAGGAGCGTACTGGAGCAATCACGGACTTTTAAAGCCTTTTTATTGATACAGGGTACAGGCAAAAGTGACACTTTTGCCTGTACCCTGTATCAATAAAAAGGCTTTAAAAGTCCGTGATTGCTCCAGTACGCTCCTTCTACACATTCAAGTCCTATTTCTGAGATGCACCGGACCGGCCTGAACTAGGCTAGAGGCGCGATGGATACTCCTCTTGCTTAACCATCTTTGTTTACATTTTAGGAAAACATAATGGCTGCTATCTCATGAGTGCCTGAACGGATTTCCATTCGGATTTTTTAGTTTGAAAGCTGTGAGCAATGTGCAGACACGTGGTGCATTATCTAGGCATGGGTGTGCATGATCCGTGCACTATGAATTACATGGAAGTCTATGGAGACAGAGGCAGGGGAGAGTACGAAGGTATTGTTAAATGGCGGGGAATGTGTTAAAATAGGATCCCGACGACACACACACACACCACCTCCGTAAAGGACAACTCGACAAACACTCAGAATGTACGCTCTGTCATCGTAAACGCAGACAGACCGGGGTCCCTGGAGCTCATAAAAAAAACATACTGCCGTGAAAAAAGAACACATAATGTATTTTTGGGGACAACAGGTGGTGGGGACAATGTCAGGAGAGGTCCCAGGTCCCCACATGGTCCCCGAGGTGGACCGGCGTTGAAGAAAGCACTTGAACACAACACAGCCTGTCACCAGGCTGTCACAGGCTGCCACGCTTATCTGTTATCTCTTCACTCGTTTTGTGTTTTGTGGGTTGTGTGTGTGTGTGTGTGTGTGTGTGTGTGTGTGTGTGTGTGTGTGTGTGTGTGTGTGTGTGTGTGTGTGTGTGAATTGTATAGTCTAGTCTTCTTTGCAGTGGGGCACCCGGGCTTTTTCAGGAAATGATTCGGGTTTGTTCAGTTAAAAACAGCATAACAATGACTAATTTAGCAGGCGTGCGTGCGTGTGCACATAGCAGCGTTCATGTTCTTCATTATACAGACATGTGTACTTTCAGGCAGCTATACGCGTGCGTTCAGAGCGTTATCTGAATCTTTGGCGCAAAAAAAAGAAAGAAAAATAAAATCATTGAACGGATTCCTTTGTTTGTGGGGGGAGGGGGCGGGGGCTATGAGCTTGTAGATCTACTGTTTTGAAAAATCTGGTAAATTAGAGCAAATCTTTGTTTAGCACAACATGCAGGCACAACATATTTTCAGATGGGGGGTCCGCGGCCAAAAGCGTATCATTCTGGGGGTCCTGGACATGACACCACCTTTAGAGCAGGGGTTCCCAAACTTTTTTGTCTCAGGGCACCCCATGAATATTTTTTAAATCCAAGGCACCCCTACATTATAATTTTCACCCCCAGCACCTTATATATTATTTATAGCATATTGTCGTTGTCGGGTGGAAACCTTGTATGTCCAAAACCGTTTGTATACTTATCATCTATTAATGTACTAAACTAGTGATAACAGCCAATCTACAAGCACACAACGCCTCACATCGCGAGGCGTTGTGTGTTTGTAGATCGGCTGTTTTCACTAGTTTTGTGCGACAGTCTTGTATGATGAAGCAGGGCTTTACTTTACCAAAAGACGTACACATTTGAAACTTGGAGATACAAGGTTTCTGCCCGACAGTGACGATATTTTAGTGATTATGTTGTGAGGAAAACGTTGAGATAATAACCATTTTGGTTAGAACTGACTGAAAATAACTTTGTTTAAAATTATACTAAATAAGTGTCCTAATAAATTCCAAATATTATCAAATTATCTCGCAGCACCCCTGGACTGCCGCCACGGCACCCCAGGTGCATTCTTACAAAACACATTTCTGGACACTGCTCCTACAAATTTTGCCCTAAAATCACGCAAATCGGTACACACTTGCTCTACACTCATCTCATCAACATGGATCTGTCCCATTTAGCGCCACTTTCAGGCCAATTTTTTAAAACACATTTTTTGACACTACTCCAACAGATTTTGCCCTAAAATCACGCAAATCGCTACACAGTATGTCTACACTCATGTCGTCAGCAACATGGATCTGTCCCATATAGCGCCACCATCAGGCTGATTTTTTTCAAACACATTTTTGGACACTGCTCCTACACATGTTGGCCTAAAATCACTGGACTGCCGCCACGGCACGCCAGGGTGCCCCGTCACCCACTTTGAAAACCCCTGCTTGCTTTAGAGGCTGCAGCACACAGTACGTCCAACCACTAATGAATAATGCCATTTCATTCAGTCCCAAGGCAGACGCAGCTTCGCCCCTGCCTGCTCTCATAGACACATGGACCTTGTTCAATTGGATTTGATGTGTCACGGTCGCCATGGCGACGGCAGCTACAACGCATGCCGCCAGTACTGCTGTGCAGGGGCGTCACACCAAATTCTGGGCCCTGGGTACAAGGATTCACTGCGGGCCTCCCATGAATATTAACTATTGAAAAATAGCAGATATACAAGCTCACAGCGCGGCACCGAGTGCCGCGCTGCGAGCTTGTATATCTGCTATTTTTGAAAAATCGTGAAAATGTGTGCAAGAAACCTATGTCAAGGAGGACCCCCAAGATGATATGTATTTGGCCACGGACCCTGATCTCAAAATATTTAGTTCCAGGGACCCCCAAAAGCAAAATTTGAGTTAGAAATGTTCGCTTAAAAAATACATATATTCAAAGATTTTCACACATTTTCACAACTTTTCAAAAATAGCAGATCTACAAGCTCGCAGCGCGGCACTCGGTGCCGCGCTGTGAGCTTGTATATCTGCTATTTTTCAATAGATAAAGTTATTAGGGCCCCTCCACCTTGGGCCCCAGTAACCCAGTCTCACTTTCCTCCCCCTTGTGACGCCCCTGCTGCTGTGTCTCATTACTGATCAGCTGATCTGAGGTTTTCAACCACCTCTGCCAGGGTGGGATTCGAACGGCCGTGTCATTAATCTTTATGTCTCGTTTTCACGTCCGGTGGGAATACTGAACGCTCTGTGCTTCTGGTCAAACCGAATTAAATACATGCCTTTTGGGAAATGATAGCTATCTGATATGCTTGAAAATCTAAATGTATCACAATTGAACAATTTAAATAAAAACGTATGTTAAACCACATGAACCCCTGGCGTCCTAGTTTTGGGCAAAAAAAAAACATTGTAAAAAGAGTACATCTGTAAACACAGGTGTCGTGATACAATGAGTTGTGAGCTTGTAGATTGACTACTTTCCCCAGTTGTCATACAAATAAATATCTTGTATAATGTCTGGTTTATGGTTTAAGAAAATATCCCTTTAACATAAGGCACCCTGTGAATAAGAATTAAAGTCTACATGGGCTCTCTCTCTCTCTCTCTCTCTCTCTCTCTCTCTCTCTCTCTCTCTCTCTCTCTCTCTCTCTCTCTCTCTCTCTCCAGCAAGCTGCACGGAGAAGCTCGTTAACATTTACGTCCACCCAGAGAACAAATGAAATGAAATTATTTAAGATTCATCAATTATTCCAGACTGTAATATTCTCCCTCTGCACTCAACTATTTACGAACTGACAGGAACGAGGATTTAGTGTCTCCTGGTTCGTGTCCATTTAGGGTTCTGTGCGAGTGAATAGCATTATCACATTATTAATAATGTATTACCTTGTTTTTACATTGAAGTGGTGTGGTGTTCAACAACCTCCACAACAAGGGATGTCTGTGGTGCCTCTCTCTCAACTGTCCTACTGTCTGTCTCTCCTACACTGTCTCCCTCTCAGCTGTCCTAATGTCTGTCTCTCCTACACTGTCTCCCTCTCAGCTGTCCTACTGTCTGTCTGTCTCTCCTACACTGTCTCCCTCTCAGCTGTCCTAATGGCTGTCTCTCCTACACTGTCTCTCTCTCAGCTGTCCTACTGTCTGTCTCTCCTACACTGTCTCCCTCTCAGCTGTCCTAATGTCTATCTCTCCTACACTGTCTGTCTCTCAGCTGTCCTACTGTCTGTCTCTCCTACACTGCCTGTCTCTCAGCTGTCCTACTGTCTGTCTCTCCTACACTGTCTCCCTCTCTGCTGTCCTACTGTCTGTCTCTCTCTCAGCCGTCCTACTGTCTGTCTCTCCTACACTGTCTCCCTCTCAGCTGTCCTACTGTCTGTCTCTCCTACACTGTCTCCCTCTCTGCTGTCATACTGTCTGACTCTCTTACACTGTCTGGCTATAGAACGTGACAAATACATTATTATTCCAGTGTTAATCGCCTAAAAAAACACACATTTAAATCTGCAGCTATATTTGCATGACAATTGATGGCGACTAAAATGCCATGATCGTGACCGCCCTTTCAAAGACAGCAACACTCTCACTCTCACCGACCTGTTTCATAAGCCCACAGATTCACTGGTCTTTGCCGTGACTGTTACATCAACCTGCCTACACCGAAACAAAGCCTGCCAGTCAGTCAATTCAGTAGTATATCGTCGTTGTGGAGTGGAAACCTTGCATGTCCAAAACTGTTCGTTTTGTATTTATCATTTTAAAAACGATTAGATCGGCTATTTTCACTACGTCTGTGCGACACTTTTGTATGATGAAGCAGGGCTTCAATTTACAAAAAAAAACAACACATTTGAAACTTGGAGATAGTATTCTGCCTGACAGTGGGGAGGGTTTGTATCACAGACCAAGAAACAATGACAGTACTGTAAATGTCTAAAGGACTTAGATTCTTCCAATCTTTTCTGGATCAGGAAACCTATTTAGATTTGATCACATTTCAAACATATCAGATAGCTATAATTTCCCAAAAAGGCGTGTATTTAATTCCCACCAGACATAAAAATGAGACTTAAAAATAATAAAAAGGTAACCCTAAATGGGTTAATGTCATGTCATCAATAAAATCTTAAATGTTAAAGGACAACTTTGTTTTTTTACAACAAGGGTTCATATTTTACATAGTCATTAGAGAAAAGAAAAGATGAGTGTTAAAATGTTTTCATTTACTTCTTTGTATCGTTTTAGTGATTTTAACGATTTTGATTTCCCTGCATGCCCGGCATGCATGCAATTGGCTAAATATGTCTTTTTAGACACCATAAGCCCATTCCCAAGATGCACCACAATATTTCATTGGCAGATGTGACTTATGGGGGCTGGTGTAAATACTAACAAAGAAATTGTCAGCTTAAAAATACATATTTAGCCACTTGTACGCATGCCCCCAGCCACTGGAATCAAAATACTAAAATGGCTAAAACGATAGAAAGCAGTAAATGAAAACATTTTAACACTCTGTAATTAATTTCTCTAATTACAACCTAAAATATGAACCCTTGTTGTGAAAAAAAAAACTAAAGTTGTCCTTTAAAATCCTAAGTGCTCTCCCAATGATATTGGGCAACGGTTGGAAACGGCTGGTCCAACAATGTCTCAAAAGAGACAATATGCTGAAAACATTTGATACAACGGGAACAGTCTGTTTTTTACAGTGTTAAAACTCCAGTTAGAAAGAAGAACAAATAAATAAAAAAAGAGACCCGAGAGCTTCCTGGCGTGTTCTCCACTTGGAAAGGATTTATACAAAACAAATTGCCTTAAACGCTGGCATGTCGTTGACTCTGATAACGCGCTGTTGGTATTTTTTTTTTTTTTCAAAAAGATTATCCCACGATTTTTGTAACCCATTCTTCACACAGTGCCAATTGCCTAGTAGGCTGAAATCCTGGGCTCTGCTCTCCCTCTGCCAACCTGGGGAGGGCCCCGAACTGAGCTCATGCTTCCTTCAGTGCATGAGGAGTGAGCAGGCCGCTTCTTATCACCAGACAGGGGGGAGTTTACCCGGTAGGAGCGTGTGGAAGGAACACTTTTTTTATTTGATTTTTGTTGGCCACTCTATGCTATGAGGGCTTCTGGGTTCTGCTGGGGAAACTGGACGACAGGGGCATTTGTGCCTAATAGACCCCATAATTGACAGTCATTTGGGATCAATATAAGTAGGAAAACGAGCCTAGATCTTATTTAATGCGGAGTTGTCCTTTAGTGACTTAATGTGGCATCGACAGTAATGATATCTATGACATGACATATACAGTATGGCTGTGTCTGGCCGTGACGGCCGTGTCTGCTATAAAAAAACAACAGGCAGAGCTAGAGCGAGTCCAGACACGTTCCTGCAAAATGATCAGAAGGAGAGCTGGTAGCGTCTCACAACCTCTACCATCACTCCAGACCAGGAGGGAGCGTCAGGGACATGCATGATGAGCAACACCCTCTGCATGACCTCCTACAGTACCTCAAACGGAGGTGAGTGGCGAGCTCACTGCCAGGACACTGAGGAACCACTACCAGCTGGAGGAACCCAAGCCCAAGGCCAAGACGGACAGGCTGAAAAAACTCCACCCTGTATACTACAGACAGGCACGAGAACTGCTACATGTCCTTGCTTTGGTGCCCTGAAATGTTTTAACTTTAGAAATTGTTTGTATGTAAAGCTTATCTTTTTATATTGTACTATGAACTGTTAAAGTTCTGCAGTTTTTTTCAGTGGGGCCCTGGCTACTGCAAGCATGAACAAAGGGGGAAAAAAGAGGCTATATATATATATATATATATATATATATATATATATATATATATATTAAGGCTGCCAAATTAATATTCGAATATCGGATATTCGTCGAATATGGCGAAAAAATGCATATTCGATTGTAAAAATGTATATTCGAATTATTTATAAAAAAAATCCGGCCATGCACCGTTGTACTAAGAAATATAACTCTCGGCCACACGTCGTTCTACTCTTGAAGTAATAGCTCTCAGTTATCCACCCTACCGTACTAGAATTATAACTCTCTTTCACCCTGCTCTCTCATCACACGCACTATGATTGTGACGCTGTTAGGATGAGAGCTTCACCCACTGAGCCTGTGACTAACAAACAAACTATTGCAGAAAAGATATCTTTCTGCTAATTTGTCCTCTTTCCCTTGCAATGAAGGAAGGAACTCACCATCATATCGTTGTCTCCACAGCATTTCCAGGCTAAGAAAATGTAAATCCATCTCAGGGAAAGTAAACATGCAGACTTTAGCGAATGTGGCGTTACATTGAAATAGGTGACCTATGGAATAACGTTACCCCAGGAGGAGCTGTTGCCTAGTACACATGGTCACAATTCTGTGTGATACAGTTTACATGCATCTTCTACTGCTCAATGAGTACACAAATGCATGCTGCTTAGATGTAATAATATATAATATGTATATGTATATATAAATATTGTATGTTTTTATAACATTATATATTTTTTGTATTGTTCCAGTAAAAAATATTGAACAAATATATAAAAAAAGAAAATCAATACTTAATATTAATATTAACACATTAAACGCCCACGTGGTGCCCACGCGCCAATCTCTTTGATGTTTACGTGTGCCCACGACGCGTTCGACGCGTTGTACAGTAAACTATACTGTACTGTAGCTACTGCACTTGGCTACCGCGGTGATGAAACAAACTCCATTTCCCAACATGCAGCGCGAAATTACGTCACCCGGACGTGCTGTCTGTCTCGTTGACTTCCTGTTTAGCGGCTGCACAAAAATGCTGTTTTCTCCGGATTCTCTTCCTTTTTTCTTTTTTTTCTCAAAACGGCAGCCTCTTCTACCGGCCGTAACACAAACACTGTGGCTTAGAATTGATAAAAAACGGTCCTGACTGAAAGAAAAGATTTTCGCGAAATAAACAGGACATACTTGGATTACATTTACTCAGATTACTTTTCTCGCCAGTACTTCGAAGGTAGGTAAAATGGCGGGTTGCCATGGGCACCAGCAAATTAAACGTCGAATAATTCTGGGCACCCGATGTGTTAATAATAATAATATTCGAATATATTCGATATTCGAGACAATTTCTAAGACCAATATTCGAATTTCATTTCTGAGGAATATTGGCAGCTCTAATATATATATATATATATATATATATATATATATATATATATATATAATATGTTGCAGTTTGTTTGAAGAACCAATACTCGTTTTCCATTGACCATGACGGAGGCGCGCCGTCTCAGGCTACCTTGAGCCACGCGAGACTCCGCCGAGCGAGCGGTAGCGAGCGAGTCACTGTGTCGAGCGCTGCGAAGGTCGCATGAGCCAAGAACCAAGTTTCAAATTTGTATTTTTTTTTCACAAAGTAAAGCCCTGCTTCATCATACATGCCGTCGCACAAAAGTAGTGAAAACAGCAGATCTACAAGCACACAACGCCTCGCGGTGCGAGGCGTTGTGTGCTTGTATATCGGCTGTTTTCACTAGTTTAAATCATTTTTAAAATGATAAATGCAAAACGAACGGTATTGGACATACAAGGTTTTCACCCGACAACGACAATACATGGCATAATTTGGCGACCACCATTGACACACACACACACACACACACACACACACACACACACACACACACACACACACACACACACACACACACACACACACACACACACACACACACACACACACACACACACACACACACACACACACACCCTGTCACAGACGGCTAGTCCCACGCTCCAGAATGTCCTTGTGGTGGGGGTCTACTGTATGTGGGACAAAGCAGCGCTGCCCAACAAGACCTGCAGTGAGCACATGATCCAACATCAGGACAGCAGATCCCCAAAGCCCCGTGGCCATACACTGGAATAAAACTGGGGCACTGGGTGTGTGTGTGTGTGTGTGCGTGCGTGTGTGTGTGTGTGTGTGTGTGTGTGTGTGTGTGTGTGCGTGTGTGTGTGTCATCGAAAGTGTGTGGGTAATAGAGCGAGCAGTGGTAGAAAAAAGTACTGTGTTGTATCAATACTGCAACGTAGATGTACTCTGTTACAAGTGGAATTCCCGTATTCGACATGTATTTGACATGTATTTGAAGTACAAAAGCGTCAGCATCGAAATATACTGAAAAGTACCAAAAGTACTCATGGTGCAGAATGTCCCATTTCAAAAGTTCAAAATGTATACAAAAGTGAGCTATGATGATGATGATGATGATGATCCACATATTTGATACAATGGAAAGAAAAACTATTGGAAAACACAAGCGTCGCGGCGGATTGTGAGCTTGTAGATCTGCTATTTTCAAATGGACGAAATACATATGTACAAAGTAACTACAAAGTAACTATAGTAACTGAAGTTTTCGGTATATTGTTTTCCTCAGTGGAGTAGAAGTAAAAGTGAATTGGAAATACTCCACTAAAGTATATATATATTTTTAACTTAAATACAGTACTTGAGTAAATGTACTTAGTTACTTTCCACCACTGAGAGTGAGGAGGCCAGGCACGTGCACACATAGACATCAAAGGGGGCTTGAGCCCTGCCCTTTAACCCATCTGTAAAAAGTGCCCTCTCCAGACCATGAATGCAGTTTTTACTATGGTGAAGGAAATGCAAATGCCCACCTTTCCATGCCATAACCGAGGGTAGCATTCAAGAGAATCGCCTTGTCCAAACTCCTGAACTTGAATGGAGCATCTTATGTTGAAAGAATTGCCCTCTCTGTGTATAGAAATCCATGCTGTTATGCCACATCTCCAGTATTCACTTGATTATGCTTAGTTCAGTGTGGTGTCATGCACCAAAAATAGCCGACCTCCAAGCTCGATATTTTCACCAAAAGGCCCTTTTAGAAATGTCAGCCCCTGCCTCTCTAACATTCTCTGCAGGTCCCTGTTTGCACCCGACGTACAACTGCAGCCTCATCCGTAAATAACCATGCTAGTTTGTACGTTTATATATTTATTTCCTAGCCCTTTTCTCTCCCCAATGTAGTCGTCGCGCCAATTAGGGTAATTCCTCCCTATACACACACTGCGAGTGTGGCCACCGCCGTTGTATCCTCCTAATGCTCCCCCTGCCACGGTGAGGAGCCCCCACCGGGAGGACAAAGCTGGACTGCACCGCGGTTGGATTGGAGGCACTTTACCGCCGCTCCACCTGCCCGCACGTATCACAGGTATTCTTTTGGGTAACCCTTTTGTACTGTTTGTGTCCTTGTTTTCTGTACACAGGGACTACGGGTGGAAACTAGTTGGTTAGCTAGATTTGTATTTCTATTTACACTATACATTTTATATCGATGTTGACCAGGTGGAAATCTTGGATTTTGTTTTGTAGATCATTTGAAAAAGATCTACATTTTTTAAAATAGCCGATCTACAAGCAGATAAACGCCTCGGAGCGCGAGGCGTTGTGTGCTTGTAGAACTGCTATTTTCACTAGTCTTGTCAACAGCCTTGTACAGGGGCGTCACAAGGGTTAGGGTTAGGGGAGTGGGACTGAGTTACTAGGGCCCAAGGTGAAGGGGCCTTAACTATTTAATACCTAGCTATTGAAAAATAGCAGATATACAAGCTCGCTTGTAGATCTGCTATTTTTGAAAAGTTGTAAAAATATGTGCAAATCTTTGACAATGTGTATTTTTTTAAGCAAACATTTGTAACTCAGACTTTGCTTCTGGGGGTTCCATGGAACAAAATATTTTTAGATGGGGGTCCGTGGCCAAATGTACATATCATTTTAGGGGTCCTTCACATGAAAAGGTTTGAGCACCACTCACATAGAAACATAGGTTTTTTAAAAAACCTTAGAACGATTTGAAATATTCAAAGACTTCAACTTCCTTCCTCCGTACATGTTCCGGTTTTAAGAAACCTTGTGACACGTGTGTGACACGCGTGTGACATTGCTCTGCTGGTCTCCAGGAGGAAGCCACCCTCGCTTCCACAGCTACAGCTGTCATCTTGTCACTGTCGGGCAGAAACCTTGTATCTCCACGTTTCAAATGTGCATGTTTTTTCCTAAATGAAAGCCCTACTTCACCATGCAAAAGTGTCGCACAAAAGTAGTGGAAATAGCAGATCTACAAGCGCACAACGCCTCGCGATGCGAGGCGTTGTGTGCTTGTAGATCTGCTATTTTCACTATTTGAAATCGCTTTTAAGATACTAACACACAAAGGAAGGTTTTGGACGTACACGGTTTCCACCCGACAAGGATGATCTGCATGTGAATTAGCTATGGCAGCAGCACGATAACAGTAAATTAACTGTCAAAGATGTTTGAAGGGAGAGGTCAGGCTTTCATCCACTATAGCTTGCTAGAATGTGGCAACAATACTGGAATGTCAGGCCATGTCACCATCTCTTGATTTGAGACACAGCATGAAAAGAGGGCCAACCCCTCTACCAGAGTAATAGGCCTGTCACCATTACAGAATGGACGTTGCTTTTGTGAAATATCTGAGACCACTGGGTTTTATTTGAACACATTTGATGCCATTGAAGAGTATGTCTGTCAGTTGAACTATGCATTGCTTTGTATCAAATCGCGGTCTCACGAAGCCTGGAGTTATGCAGGAACTCAGTTTCCCATGATGCTTTGGGAGGTTGTAGGCATCCGCATATTCGCTTCCGGGTTAACTTCTATGGAGGGAGAGTATCTTTTGCAGGTCGTTCAGTCCGAGTGTATCAAAAAAGCAACTGGGTTAAGCACCGTTGGGCCGTCCAGTTTAACATTCACCAGGTTAGCATTCACCAGCGTTAGTTTTACTGAGGTTAGAATTAGGGTTAAGGTTAGGTTTAGGTGTATCTCCGTCCCCCAGACTTTCATCACCTCCGCGCAGCCAATCACAAGCTTCTGCTGCCCAGTTGCTTTCTTGATACACTCGGACTGAACGACCTGCAAAAAACACTGTCCCCTTCAATGGAACGGGGATGCAGAGAAATGCATTTCTCTCGGGATTCTACTACCAATTGTGTTGACCACAAAGCTTTTTTTTTAACGGGCCGTATCTAAGCGAAGGTCGCGGTATTTCTTTTCTTTTCTGGGTGAAAGAAAACATGTTGTTCGATGTTAAATAAAGTTATCCTGGTCTCAATAATGCCTCCCCCTGGCCAGCCAGGGCGCTTGATGGAGGGGAAAAGAACTGGTTGGAATAACGTGTTCCTTCCACGCGTTACGTCCATCCCGGGGAAATCCCCCGTCAGGTGAAAAGAAACAACTTGGACTACTCATGCATTGAAGGAAGCATGAGGTTAGTCCGTTGTCTCCCCAGGCGCGGCAGAGGGAGAGCAGAGCCCAGGATTACATAGGCAATTGGCACTGGGTGAAAAATGGGTTGCAAAATCGTGGGATAAAAATTATATATAAAAAGAAAAAAAAAGAAAAGCAGAATCCACCTTCATAGTTAGACTCTAACTTCATAGTTAGACTCTAACTTCAGACTCTAACTTCATAGTTAGACTCTAACTTCGAAGTCAAAGAAGGTCATAATAAAAATAGCTGATCTATAAGCTCAATGTTCTGCCAAACCAGTGGAAACCTACTGTATGTGTGACGTTTTGAAATGGCACATCTGTATCTGCCTTTATGACAGCTCATAAGTATTATAGAGTCTCTCTCTCTCTCTCTCTCTCTCTCTCTCTCTCTCTCTCTCTCTCTCTCTCTCTCTCTCTCTCTCTCTCTCTCTCTCTCTCTCTCTCTCTCTCTCTCTCTCTGATTCTTCAGTTCCACCAGACATAGCAGCTGAAGCCCTAGGGCGAAGACCAGCACACGAACACACACACACACGCACACACACACACACACACACACACACACACACACACACACACACACACACACACACACACACACACACACACACACACACACACACACACACACACACACACACACACACACACACACACACACACACAGTATATGCCTTGTAATCATGGAGATGGTTATTTGCTCATGTGCTCATAACAGAGTGAACGCATAGTGTGTGCGTGTGATCATCAATAATCAATGGCACACCCCCACACATGCACACACACACACACACACACACACACACGCGCGCGCGCGCACGCACACACATGCACACGCGCGCACACACACGCACGCACGCACGCACGCACGCACGCACGCACGCACGCACGCACGCACGCACGCACGCACGCACGCACGCACGCACGCACGCACGCACGCACGCACGCACGCACGCACACACACACACACACACACACACACACACACACACACACACACACACACACACACACACACACACACACACACACACACACACACACACACACACACACACACACACACACACACACACACACACACACACACACATTTCAAAAAGCCCAGCAGCTGTGACTTCCACCACATCCTCCACTTCACTTCTCCTCTCATCCATTCATCCATTCATCGCTCTCTCTCTCTCTCTCTCTCTCTCTCTCTCTCTCTCTCTCCTTTTACTCATCCACCCTTTGCTCTCCTCCACGCACGGGGAGGTCACATGTCACGTCATGTGACCTCATCCCGCTCCCCCCTGGGATCCCTGTAGCCTAGCGTTGCTACGCAAAAGAAAAGGAAAACACACTTCAACACCTCTCAGTCTCCACAGGGGTGTCGCACCAAATTCTGTGCCCTGGGGTACAAGGATTCACTGTGTTATTTTGTGCTTTAACTATTGAAAAATAGCAGATATACAAGCTTGCAGCGCGGCACCGAGTGCCGCGCTGCGAGCTTGTAGATCTGCTATTTTTGAAAAATCTTGAACATTTGTGCAAGTCTTTGAAGGTTTTTTGAAAAACCTATGTTTCTATGTCAGTGGTGCTCAAACTTTTTCATGTGAAGGACGATCAAGGACCCCCAAAATGTATTTGGCCAATTTGAGTTACAAATGTTCGCATAAAAAATAAATTTTCACGACTTTTCAAAAATAGCAGATCTACAATATCTACTATTTTTCAATAGCTAAAGTATAAAGTAATTAAGGCCCCTCCACCTTGGGCCCTAGTAACTCAGTCAGTCCCACTTTTCCCCCCCTTGTGACGCCCCTGCCTCTTCAGCATGTGCCTGAACACTTGGTTGTCAGGCGTTTGTGCGTTGCACGCTGCATTGAAGTGCTCGTCGGTCGTCATGCATGCGTCGTGTCGCATTTCATCACTCGTCAACTTTGCTGTCGTGCGTCGCATCACTAATCAACAGTGGTGGAAAAAGTACTCAATTATTATTTTTTTTAACTCAAGTAGAAGTATCAATACTGCAATGTAGCCTACAGGTAAAAATTCTGGAATTCAACATTTACTAAAGAAATCAGAAAGTCCTCATTATGCAAAATGTCTGTTTTCAAATGTACAAAATGTATAAAAAAATCTCTTGAAAATAACAGATCTATAAGTTCACAATGCATTTCAACGGGTGATGCAACAGGTAAAAACATCTACGTGTTAAGTACAGTACTTGAGTAAATGTACTTAGTAACTTTGCACCGCTGCTTATCACATATGGCATTGGGTGTTGAACAGGAGGTACTCAGAATGACTACAGATGGGCTGCCAAATGTCTGTGATAAAGACCTCTTTGCAGTGTGTCTCATTCCTGATAAGTAACTCATTACTTTATGTCAGACATGTGCACACATAGACATCAAACGGGGCTTGAGCCCCGCCCTTTTATCCGTCTGTAAAAAGTGCCCTCTCCAGATCATGAATGCAGTTTTTACTATGGTGAAAGAAATGCAAATGTCCTCTTTCCATGCCTGAAGGCAGCATTGAATACAGCAGCTTATGTTGAATCAGGGATCTCCATATATGGGCATAAATTGTATGTATGATGTCAGATGTCATAGACATCATAGGACTTTCACATAACAAATAACTGAGTAAGCATGTTTGGGGTCTCACAGAATATCTCCATATACAGTACATGAATCTCCATATACGTATGGGTACCAGGGGTCTCCATATATGGGTAACTGGTCAGATATACATCACTGGCCAGATGGCCAAGACATGGGGCGACCTCGCCCTTAGGCATATTACTGGTAGTTTAACTCCTGCTTCTTCACAAGTTACGTGCCAGGGCCACAAGAGGGCGCCAGAGTGCCAGAGATAATCTCATAGCTCACCGCTGTTACATACAGGCAGCCACAAAGCAGTGGCGTTTCATAACACGTTGACCAGTGTGTGGAAAATCACCCAGAGGAAGAGAGCTAACAGCTGGCTATAGGCTATCACTCATTTAGAAGCCCGATTTGCGGCGATTTAGTCGTAAATAAAACTTTTCTGCTACCATAGGAACACAGTTCAGAGAAAATGCTCTCTAAAGATGTGAGAATGTATTGGATTAGGCGGCGCCATGCGGCGGCGTTACCCGATTACGGGCCGGTGGAAAGGGACCTTGGTCGGCGGCCTGGATCCTAATTTAGACGGAGGCTTCGCTGAGGCATCCGATTAATTAATTCATTTTATTAAAAAAGCCGGACTAGTTCGGGATCGGCACCCCGGAATACGTCGCGCCGCCGACAGTATAGATTGAGTTTTTTTGGGGGGGCTCTAAACTTTATTCTAAACCATTTTCAATGGAATAAATCGCCGGACCATCTAGAATCGGTCGTTAGAAAGCGTAGGACGAGCCAGGACCACCCACATCTCTACAAGCAGCTCAGTGTAAGTAAAATAGCAAAAAAAAATATTGTATTGTATTGAAAAAAAGCCGAACTTGTTCGGGATGGGCACAAGAAGGGTTAACTGTGCCATATCAAGAAACTCTGATGTTTCAGCGCCCTTTAGGGCAAGGTTGCTTCTTGCCCTTAGGGAGTCTTCAACAGGGGGTCCGGGACCCCTAGGGAGTCCTCAGAGTTACTACAGGGGGGCTGCCAAATCTTTGTGTGATAGGATAATTCTGTTAGATTAACACCTTGAACCCTTTGGCCTAAAATAGCAGATCTACAAGCTCTCAACGCCTCGTGCTACGAAGCGTTGAGAGCTTGTAGATCTGCTATTTTTGGCAAATAGGTTTGGCATAGAGGTAAAAAAAGAGCAGACCAAGTACAGAGTGAAAGGTCAAATTTACTAAGCATCGACGATTTAAGTGGTTAAATGTCTGAAAAAAACACATTAACATGAATCCAAGACTGATGACAGTGCTGTCAAACAAGTCTATGAATCTATCGATAAAACTCTGCAACACAATGTTATACAACATGTACTGGGGGTCCCTGCTTTATCTCCCTCTCAGCTAAGGGGTCCTTGGCCTGAAAACGTTGAAGACCCCTGCCTTAGGGCATCTTGCTGGTACATTATACTGTCGTCAGTGTCGTGTCATTCCATCATGCTGTCACTACACTGTCAGCAAACACCAAGTCAACTGTACCGAGGTGGCCCGGAGTACTTGTTCTGACCGAGTGGCAAATATCCTCAAAGTTACACACTATGGCTTTCATTATGTTGTACCGATGCTCTCATGTTGCTAGGAGACAGGACCAACCCCTGCTTGTTACTAGACAACCACGCTAGAAAGGCCAGAGATCCCGTCAGAAAATAATTAAATAGGTAAATAAATATAAATTGAGCTCAATTCCTGGCACTGCTACATACTGTATCTGCAGCACTGGAACTCTCAACGACTGACCTTATCATGAACTAATATATAAGTGAATCAGAGTCCGTCATTCAAAACAAATGTACAGCGTTTATATTATTGTGTATCTATAGCTACATGAAAGATATGTGAAAGTGATTACGTGTGTACAGCCTTTATAAATAATGAACCAATGAAAAGTGTTAACAAGGGCTTGCGATTAAATAATTACTGCTTTATGTATTTGAAAGAGAGGTTCTGATTTTCCCTATATCCTGAAAAGTAACAGTCCTGGACATAGGAAGTTTCTACCCAATAGGCTACTGCAGGGGTCTTCAACGTTTTAAGGCCAAGGACCCCTTAGTCGAGAGAGAGTTGAAGCAGGGACCCCCACAACCCATAGATACCATACAGTTTCATCGTTTGACGGCACAATCATCAGTGTATTTTGGATTCATGTCAATTTGTGTTTTCAGAACCGTTGATACTTAATAAACTTGATCTTTCACTCTGTACTTAGTCTGCTATTGTTCTCCTCTACACCAAACCTCCTTGCCGAAAATAGATCATCTATGTTTGGCTAAAGTTCTCAGAAAATGGAAGCTAGGGTTCAAGTGGTTCATATAGAAAGGGAGGGAAAAAAGCTTCTATCACACAGAGATTTGGAGGACCCCCTGTACTAACTCTGAGGACCTAGCTCCTAGGGGTCCCGGACCCCCTGTTGAAGACCCATGGGCTACTGACAATAATTATCTGAATGGATACATTAGTCTTATCAACAGTGAATGTATGAACAAATATATTATGTAGAGTCTTATCAATGGTGAATATATGAATGCATACTAACGTAAAGTCTACTATCAACAGTGAATACATGACAGGATATTAATGGACAGAAGCTGATGAAGACAATGTGTGTCTGGGGTTATTGTATGGCTGGCTATCAGCTTGTGGATCAGTGTGGTCGGGTTCCGCTACGGTTGTTGTGTGGGAGAAATAAACTCTGTTTCTCTCACTCTCTCTGTCTCTCTCTGTGTGTGTCTGCCTGTCTGCAGGGACGTGCTGGGCCCCTGATTAAGCCCGGAAAAAGAGTTGGAGAGGCCCTCATTGCGTGCTATAGAGAGAGATCTCTCTCTATAGCGCTGCTGCTACTCAAAGATTTGCCATTACAGATCACGACAAGTGACAAGCCAGTGGGCCAAATTACATGAGTTATATTTCGTCGTTGTCGGGTGGAAACCTTGTATGTCCAAAACCGCTTGTTTTGTATTTATCATTTAAAAAATGATTTAAACTAGTGAAAATAGCCGATCTACAAGCACACAACGCCTCGCACCGCGAGGCGTTGTGTGCTTGTAGATCTGCTGTTTTCACTACTTTTGTGCGACGGCCTTGCATGATGAAGCAGGGCTTTGCTTTGCGGGAATGAACCGGCCGTTCGGGAGTTGTCCCGCTTTTCCCAATGGCCAGCACGTCCCTGCCTGTCTGTCTGTCTTAGGCAGCGCTAGGGGGGTGCTTGCAGGTGCTTTAGCACCTCCAAAGAAGCCCACAGCACCCCCGTGGCACCCCCAAGAAGTGCTGAACCAAAACATATTTTTTTCACTGTCATCAAATAAAACCATCTTTGTTCAAATCTGTGACATTGGTGAAATAAAAGATTCCTGCCCACCACTGTAGAGACCAGAAGTCCTTCATGATAAGTTAGGAGAAAAAAATAAAATGTGCCAGAAATTGTCAGTATCTGCTTGCAGCCTATAGCCTACACATCACTCCTTTTGTTGATGGCATTACCATTTATTTAATGTGACTACAAGTCCTTTTCACTTAAATGGAGCTCAGTTAGTCTGTTCTTGAGAGACTACAAAGTCAATGGTTCTCAAACCTTTTCATGTGAAGGACCCCCAAAATGATATTTATTTGGCCACGGACCCCCATCTCAAAATATTTTAGTTCCAGGGACCACCCAGAAGCAAAATTTGAGCTACAGACGTTCGCTTTGAAAATACATATATTCAAAGATTCACACACATTTTCACAACTTTTTAGCGCGGCACTCGGTGCAGCGCTGCAAGCTTGTATATCTGCTATTTTTCGCATTCAATAATTCTAGGCCTAATTGGGTTAACAGAATAGCGCAGGGGTCTTCAACGTTTTCAGGCCGGGGACCCCCAAACTGATGGGGAGATGGAGCAGGGACCCCCTACCACCTCGTAGGGTGGGGGGGTCGGGGCTACGACATATTTTTTTATTTTAAACATGTACAAGTTACAGCAAGCAACCACTACCATTTCTAAACATACTACTTATTAACTGAGAACCAATGTCAATAATATCAACAATCTGTCAATTGCATAGTAATCATGTATTCAAGCTATTCAAAATAGATAGAATCATGATTTATTTTTTTACATAAATGTGAAAAAAAAAAGAAAAAAGAAAAAAAAAAAACATTTTTTGAAATCTGTTTTTTTTTAAGCAATAATTTCGCGGACCCCCTGCAGTACCTCCGCGGACCCCCTAGGGGTCGCGGACCCCCTGTTGAAGACCCCCAATAGCGGATTTTGCACTGCAGCACAAGATATTTGGCTGTACGTAAAGGCTTTTGGAGCCCAGCAAAAATAAAGATAAATAAAATAAAGACTTGTTTAAAGATGCCGTTGTTGGTTCCTCTAACTACATAATGTGCATGGTTTTGTGTTTGTCTAGGCTCTTATTCTCTATATTTACTATATCCACAACTACTTTGCACCTCCATTAAAGGGATATTTCACTTTCAAAAAAACATTTGGTCATTTTATCGTCTAATCAGGCTTTTATGAACACCCTGGACAGATTTTAATTTGCTTGATGCAATATTTAGATATTTGATGTAAAAGTAAAACCAGGCCCTCCTCCAGGGCTTCTCCCCATAGACACCCATTGTAACTTCAAACTCCATTTTAACCATGATAGATTCCTTAAAACACCCATTATTTTTTCGGGTGACTCAGGCCTAATCTACACCAATACGAATTCCACTTCCCCGGGTTGGCCCTCTATGCCTCCACACGGCCCTGTGTAGAAGAAAAAAAATTCTGCCCACATGAAAACGCAAAACGCTATAAATCCCTGTCTGCACGTCACCGACGCGCGTCCCCCTGCTCTCATATACGGTAGTTGCGCTGCAATCATTGCAGCGCAGCTATCTATAGGCTATGCATCGTCCAAGTTTCACAATCTTCACACTTTAACATGCACAATAGAGGGTATGCACGTGACATCACTGTTGCTGGAAGTTATGTGGGAACAGGCCTACTGAGTGGCAAAACACTAATTCCTGCCATTGACAGGCCATACATCCAAACAGAAAAGTCCTATCTGATTGTATTAAACAAAGTTAACTCACCAACATTGCGGCTGTACTGAAAGCTTGAATTATCCTCTTTCTATCTGCAAAGTTTCTGTTTCATAAAAATCCACCATAGGCATGTTATGAGCTACTTTCTGTCAAGACATTCTGTGCAGGTTTTTATTTTTCCAAGTGTCAGAGTTTGGAAGCACTTGTTTTCTACAACACAACATCCTGCTGCCTCCTGCATTATGTGCAAATTAGAAACAGGTGGTATGCAGGGCCGTTGAGTGATTTGCAACTAGCACTTCCAAACTCCAATGCCCCATGCTGCTCAATGTTTTGCCACTCAGTCTAGATTAGGGGGGCGGGTCCCAGTGGACGTGCATAGCCTCTATTGCTATTTAATCATTCATTGTCTCCACCAGCCGAAGGCTTGGGGAGAGTATGTTTTCCCCTCCGTCCGTCCGTGTGTCCGTCCGTCCGTGCGTCCGTGCGTGCGTGCGTGTGTCCTCGCAGTTTGTGTGCAGCTAATCTCAGTCGCCGTTGGCCCGATCGCTGCCAAACTGAGCACACACACTCCCTGGATGCCAATCTAGAACCTCTGCCCCACATTTTTCAAATCAGCCTCATGGTGGCGCTATAACAGGCCGATTTGTGTGGCCTGGTGGAGACCTGTGCTCGGAAGAGCACTGCTTCTAGTTTAATATAAATTTGCGAACTATTTCTAGAGCAGGAGAGGGGAGAGTAATCGAAGCAGTAAACATACCGTTAGGTCGTGCTTCCATTGTGCGCTATTCCTCCATTCCATTCTACTCATTCCATTGCAATGCATTCACGACATGTTAACATTAGAGAGCTGTCTTGTTTAGGGATGGAGCCCTAATGAATGATTGTTTTAATGATATTTGTTACTCTTGTCAATTGTCATCTTCTTAGATGGTGGTCAACCACAAACTCACAGTCGCAAAAGATACCAGTTATGTTCTGAATTTGTTGTCTCACATATCTTTCCACCGGCTCAATAAGCAGGATCGATAAGGCGCTCATTATCAATAACGAGCTACAGCCCTAGTCTTGTTAACGGAGCATATCTGACGCCACGCGCCTGCCTCTTCTCTTGGTCAAATTTGGGATATTAATAAGCAGCCATGAATTATAAGCCAGCGATTGTTATAATTCAAAGGTCTCAAGTCATGATTTTCTCTCCTATGACTTTTTATTGTGTGGGCAGCTATAGGAGGAGGCGACCAAAATGAACCATACCGATGTTGCTTATTATAGCTTTTTAATTGCCTTGGCTTTAACTAAAACAATATTTGACAGACATGCCTAGCCTATACATTTTATGATGATTTGGAATGATAGGCCTTTAGGCTATTATTGCAATCGATCGATCGCAATGGAATGGAGAGGGAAATGGGCATGCATAGCGCATCATAAAGGAAGCCCGACCTGTTTAACGTGTGTGCTGCGTGGATCGAGGCAGAGGCAAGCAAATAACTTCTCTGTTTAGGCTGTCCACCATAGACTGTAGAAACTTTATAATTTATGTTAAAATAAATTGGACCACATTTCGACAAAAATAATATGATGGTGATTGAAAGGCAATTTTTAACAAGCGATAGGAACCATACAGTATTCATGAAAATGTTAATTACGGTTAGAAAACGAAAGGGGAAAATGAATGGCAGGCATTGACACTAAGGCTTGCCCACCTGCCCCCGGCAGGTAAATAAAACGTCAGGGCAGGTGAAGTTGGCTTTCAGGTTGCCCGACAGGGCAAGTGCTCATTTGAGAGGGGACACAAATGTCTATAAACATGAGATATCTGTCTAAACACCTGAACGTGGCCAGTGCGCTGTGTCTTCTGGTCGGTGGAATGTAAAATAAGAGCACTATTTACCTATAATGTGCTGTTTTTACTGTTGCTACATTTAAAAATAAAAAAATAACAAGTGTGAACCCATAGACATATTCAATCATAGCTAAAGTATTTGGTATTTGGATTTGGAGGTATTGAGGTATGACATTTTATCGCACAGGCCCAGAAAGTAAAGAAATAAGTGTTAAATTGAGCGGTAATTAAAATCGTACCTATCATTTTATAAAGGACGATTTACTTTTCGGGCAAGTGGGCATTACCTTCGGGCAAGTAGAACATGACCTGTACTTGCCCGATGGGCAAGTGCCTCTGAGACCTTAGTGTCAACCCCTGAATGGGATCCAATGGAGCACAATTCTTTTTGCAATCGGCCGGGGGGGAAAACAGCGCAACTAGCAGCCAATCATAGGAAGTTTTATTTCCGTATTGGAGTATTAAATCGGCAGAACTATGCCCCTACTGTCCACACGGCAAAAGAAATACGCCCGGGTAACAAAAATGCACTGCAGCCGGAGTTTTGGAAACTATTCGTCTAGTCCTCCGTTTTCATGCGTTTGCATGTGGACACCCATGGGTAATCGTGGCTCTACCTCCCCGGTCAAATGAAATCCGGCGTCGTATGGATGGCCCCTCATACTACCCTCCTAATATGTGAGCAGGCCGTGTTTATTCAATAAAAAAATAAATTAAAAAGGTTATTGAAAAAACACAGCCTGCTCACATATTAGGAGGATGAGTCACCAGAAAAAAATATGGTTGTTTTTAATGAATCTATCATGGTTTAAAATGGAGTTTGAAGTTACAATGGGTGTGTATGGGGAGAGGCCCTGGGCCTGGAGGGCCAGATAACATTTACATCACATATCCAAATATTGAATCAAGCAAACTAAAAACTGTTCAGGGTGTTCATAAAAGCCTGATTAGACGATAACATTTCCAACGTTTTTTTTTATTTTTTTAATGGCCATGAAGCTCCCTTCCAGCACCCCCATTAAAAATTGCCAGGAGCCGCCACTGCTCTCTGTCTGTCTGTCTGTCTGTCTGTCTGTCTGTCTGTCTGTCTGTCTGTCTGTCTGTCTGTCTGTCTGTCTGTCTGTCTGTCTGTCTGTCTGTCTGTCTGTCTCTCCAGTGAACAGTGTGTTATTATCCAAACAGACTGGGTGGAGGGAGAAGAAGGAGGAGAGGGGAGGAGGATGAGTGGAACAGCCTCCAAGGCTCAGCCCCGGATCACACACACACACGCACGCACGCACACACACACGCACGAATGCACGCACACACACACACACACGCGCGCACACACACACACACAGTCACAGACAATACCCAGTCACTGAAACTAAATGGACATTAGTATCCGGGGGCGGCTCCTGATTATTAAACTCCCCATCACACAAAGATCTCACTCACACACACCCACACCCACACACACACACACACACACACACACACACACACACACACACACACACACACACACACACACGGTAGCCAGACCCCTCAGCGTGTCGCGGCATCATATGGGTGAGCAGTTCCTATTGAGGTCCTGTGAGGTCCAGTGATGGAAAAAGTTCTCACATGTTTTACTTAAGTAAAAGTATCAATACTTTAATACAATATAATAATATGTAGAAATATCCTGTTGCAAGCAAAAGTCCGGAATTCAAAATAGTAAAAGTATGAAAGTGTTGAAATCAAAATGTACTTAAAGTACCAAAAGTAAAAGTACAAAATGTTTGAAAGTAGTAGATCTACAAGCTCACAACGACGCGCTGTGTGCTTGTAGATTGGCTATATTCAAATAGCCAAGGTATAAAATAGAGAAAAGCGGTTAATGGATGTTTTATTTCGAGTATGAGAAACGGCACATCATGTCTCTGTCCGTGTACGTTTTTTTTTCCGGTCTATGGGTTAATTTGCCGCTCTGACATCACACTCTGACATCACTGTGATGTCAGGCAAACCACACAAACAGAATCCCTTTTATGCCCATGTATGGATCCCTGATGTCATCAATATTAAGCCCATATCTCACAGGACTTCATATGGGAATGCCCATATATGGAAGTCACGTCGGCCACATACCACACTAACAGAATCCATATATGGCCATGCCACCCATATCTGTGTGGCTGGTTCTACAGATAGGGATCTCCATGTATGGGCATAAAAGGGATTGTATGTATGATGTCAGATGTCACAGGACTTGAATAACTGAGTAAGCATGTTTGGGGTCTCACAGCATATCTCCATATACAGTATGGATCTCTCCATATATGGGTAACTGGTCTGATATACATCACTGGCCAGATGGCCAAGACATGGCGCGACCTCGCTTGTCGCCCTTAGGCATCTTATAAGTCATATGATATTATAATGTATATCGGCAAAGTAACTAGTAACCAAAGTGTTTGCTGTTGTTTGTTTTGTCAAAATGTCTTAGTTGAAGTACAGTATGCAAGAATGTACTTGTTGTATTGTTCTGTCTATTATATTTTCTGTATTTTTGTAATGGGGACCCTCTCGAAAATGAGATGATACATCTCAAGGGATTATCCTTTCAATCAGGGACGTGCTGGGCCCCTGATTCAGCCCGGGAAAAAGAGTTGGAGGGGCCCTCATTGCGCGCTATAGAGAGAGATCTCTGGAACCTTGTATGTCCAAAACCGTTTGTTTTGTATTTATCATTTTAAAAATTATTTAAACTAGTGAAAACAGCCGATCTGCAAGCACACAACGCCTCGCACCGCGAGGCGTTGTGTGCTTGTAGATCTGCTGTTTTCACTACTTTTCTGCAACGGCCTTGTATGATGAAGCAGGGCTTTGCTTTGCGAAAAAATTGGAGATACGATGTTTCTGTCCGACAGTGACGATTTACTTTGTTGGCCGCCAAGCCCCGAAAACGGAACGAAGGCCGACATTTTATTTTAATTTTTTTCCTAATGGCCGGCCTGGACCGGCCGGGAATGAACCGGCCGTTCGGGAGTTGTCCCGCTTTTCCCAATGGCCAGCACGTCCCTGCTTTCAATAAAGGTCATATATATGTTCAAATAAATGTAGTGGAGTAAAAGTACAATATTTGGATCCAAGATGTAGTGGAGTAGACGTAAAAGTATCAGAAATTGGAAATACTCGCGTAAAGTCTGAGTAAAATGTACACCACTGTGGCTGAGCGGCTCCTCATTGAAATGGAGGTCTCAGAAGCACTTTGCCCGCCGGGCGAGTGCGAGTCATGTTCTGCAATCACAATGCGTAATTGAGGTGTTTAGCAGGGGCGCTCTTCATCACCGTGTCACTTACAAGTGTGAGATGACAGTGAGCAGAGGAAGCATGAGCCCCGGTGAACAAACAACGGGGGAAATAGACGCCTTATCAGGCCGCGTCACGGTCACACTGATAAAGAAGCAGTATATCGTCGTTGTCGGGTGGAAACCTTGTATGTCCAAAACCGTTAGATTTGTTTTGATCATTTTTAAGATGAAAATAGCCGATCTACAAGCACACAATGCCTCACGGTGCGGGGCGTTGTGTGCTTTCACTGGTCTTGTGCGACGGTCTTGTATGATGAAGCGGGGCTTTACTTTGAAGCGGGGCTTTACTTTGCAAATTTGAAACATGGAGATACGAGGTTTCTGCCTGACAGTGACGATATGGCCGGCACCAAAAGA
>NC_137811.1:14357116-14367116 GCF_963921795.1 Nannobrachium achirus | reverse complement strand
ATCATGCAAAGCATATTACGGAAATACAAAAAGAATTGACTGGCAAAGACTAGTACCAATAATCAAAATAAATGATGTTCAATGGCAGGGGGTCTTCAACGTTTTCAGGCCCAAGGACCCCTTAGTTGAGAGAGAGATGAAGCAGGGACCCCCACAACCATTTAATAGTTTCCATATGGTTTCATCGTTTGACAGCACAACCGTCAGTGTATTTTGAATTCATGTCAATGTGTGTTTTCAGATATTTAACCACTTGAACCGTCAATACTTAATAAACTTGACCTTTCACTCTGTACTTAGTCTGCTCTTTTTCCCCTCTACACCAAACCTCTTTGCCGAAAATAGACGATCTACAAGCTCACAACGCCTTGCATTGCGGAACCAGGCCGGGGCTCCTGGTTCTGTGCGCCCTCACAGGATTTGTCTTGAATACCACCTGGTCCCCGTGGAGCTTTGGGCGTGGGCCCCAGGCCAGTGGGCTTAACGGTGGGTACCATCACATCACTGTTCTATGGTAGCCATCAATAATGTTCATGCTACTGTGGGATCAATCAAAAGGAAAATAGCAATCGTGGACATGGTAGAGAGCATGTAAAGGTGTTGTTTTGAGCAGTGTGATTGATGCGAGTTGAGAATTTGGCATATATGCAGAGGAGGGTGGTTGGCGATGGAAATGAGACAGCAGATTGATTCCAGTGAACGAACATGCAAAATAACATGCACGATCGCTGACTCCGTTTGACCAGAATGGAACAGAGCCTTCGTTAGTATAATTGGTAAGACCTGTGACGGAAGTCAAGAGGCCCAATTTCTTTCTGATATGGCTGCTGTGCACAGAGCCTACTCAGTCTCAGTGCAACACAGAGACTGAATTAGCCTTAAAGGAATAGTTCACCCCCCCAAGAAAATTGTTGGTTTTGTCGCATTGCTAACCCAATTGATGACCAGCAGCGGCTCCCTATGGAGACACAAAAGCCCCTTTTCCACAGACATGGCCCAACACTTGCCTGGCTCCAGCCCATAGACCCACTCTCTGAGCGGACTGGTTCTATTGGTCTGGTGTTGCATAATGAACCTAGAATTTCTCTGGTCAAGGCAAGACTTGGCCAATGAGAGTCGGAGCCACGGAGCAGGGGGTGGGTCTAACGAGACAGCAAATCAGCAGAAACAGAAAATCAACAGAAACAGTGCACTCAGCCAGAGCTCTTAATTGCTCCCTTTGAACTTCAAAGGGGTTGTGAACTGCAGTAATTGATTGAGCCATACAAGTGTCAATAGCTCCTTAGTGATCTCTCTAATCAATGAAACATCAAAGACAACGACCTGTTTGATGCCTGTCATAGAGGGGAGGGGGAGGGGGAATGTTTTGTGTACACAAGTCAAACACAACCCCTCCCACCAGTGATTGGGAATTTCAAATTTCAAATCCCCTCCCCTTTGAAATCTCAACACAATGGGACATTGGGACAATGTCAGACTCAAGCTCCAGCGCAGATTCTGAAATCAGGCTAGCCCAACACCACACCACTCCACACCGCCCACTTGTGCCAGGTTTGCCACTACAAGGACCTGAGTAGAGTGGTGTGAAAGTGGTACTAAACGTAGTACTAAAAAGTATCCACTTACAGAGTAGGTCTGAGATGGGCCAAACAGGGCCAAACACATCATAATGACTGATCACTCACTGACTTTTCATTTAGACCACCAGGATGTAGTTGTAATACATGATAATAGATTCTATTGTGTTATAACCACTATTATAAACTATTATAGTGTATTATAGTTATCATAGTAATACATTAATACTTTATAGTGTATTATAATCACAGTTATAATCTATTATAGTGTATTATAGTTATCATAGTAATACATTAATACTTATATAGTGTATTATAATCACAGTTATAATTCATTATAGCGTATTATAATTAGGATAGTTGTAATACAAATTTATATTGTTTTATAATCACATCAGTTAAAATGGTCAATTTGTTTCTTACCGATAGGGGCACTTTTGTGTAATGGAAAATAAAGATATGTGTATGGGTGTATGTGGTGTGGTGTGGTGTGGTGTGGTGTGGTGTGGTGTGGTGTGGTGTGGTGTGGTGTGGTGTGGTGTGGTGCTAAAGTTGCAGTGGAAAGGGGGCTAAAGAGTCTCCTCAAATGATTGGCTTAGGAATGCGACCAAAACAAAACAATATCCATGAATACAAGTCTCCATGGGGTGAGTTTTTCGATCCAGCGACACCAAAATGTTCGAAGTGTTGTTGTTTCTGAAGATTGCGTAACTCATATGCTGCTATTTTAAACATAGGCTGAACTGTTTTCCTGCCAAATTGTCCTTACCTTTTAACGTGGGCACGTGCACGCATAGTGCATGATCTGTGCGCGACTCATGTAGTAGACCGGTAGACTCGATGACAACTTTTGAATTAAAAAGAATCCATTGGAATAGACATATCCGTTGCCAGGCTGTATCCTGCTGTATCCGCCAGTATTTACATAAGAAAACATTGGAAACAGCCAGCGGTGCGCTATGGTAACACGTGGACACGTTCGCGCACATAGCAGACGATATGTGCGCGGATCATATGCCAGGCGGGCACAAGAATCAAACAGCTATCAAATAAATAAAAAAACGCTGGAAACTTATGGGCCCGGAGCTATGATTGGCTCTCAGACCGGATATGGAAACCTAGATCCGGTCAGGAAATACGACCGGATAAAGTTAGGAGGCGGGCCTAAAGTCTCAGAAGCGGCTATATACAGCGACCATACTTTTAATTGTTTCATAATGATTAAAGCTAATTACATTTCCGGGATCTACGGGCATCGCAGAGTGGTACAGCGGGAAATCTCCGGTTTCGACGGGGATCGCAGGAAATGAGTTAATATTTGTCCCTGTTACTACACGTGAAACAACTATTGAGATATATTTGGCATGAAATCTCAAGGTATGAGATGTTGTCCATATCGCACGCATGCACCCTCCTGCGGTTCTTACCACCTAGACGACGTTTTTACTCCTGAGGGGAAAACCCCGATCAATAATGTCATGTTATTGCAGTATCAATCAATTGTCATGCTACGGTGGCATCAATCAATGACGTCGTGTTTAGGTTCTGTGTGGTGGTCTCCAGGGGCGTCACAAGGGGGGGAGGGGGGGGGGGGAAGTGGGACTGAGTTACTTGGGCCCAAGGTGGAGCGAGCCTTCATTTTATGCTTTAACTATTGAAAAATAGCAGATATACAAGCTCACCGAGTGCCGCGCTGCGAGCTTGTAGATCTGCTATTTTTTTTAAAGCCGTGAAAGTTTTTTTTAAGCGAACATTTGCAACTCAAATTTTGCTTCTAGGGCATCCGTGGAACTAAATATTTTGAGATGGGGGTCCGTGGCCAAATACATATCATTTTGGGGGTCCTTCACATGAAAACATTTGAGCACCGCTGATGTAGAAACCTAGGTTTTTCTAAAAAACCTTGCACAAATGTTCACGATTTTTCAAAAAATAGCAGATCTACAAGCTTGCAGCTTGTACATCTGCTATTTCTCAATAGTTAAAGCACAAAACAACGCGTAATAATGCGTTCCCTCCCAGTTCCCCCTGTGACTATGAAGAACATTCTATGGGGGGCCCGCAGTGAATCCTTGTACCCAGGGCCCAGAATTTGGTGCGACGCCCCTGCCGGTCTCAGATCGATTCCCACCACGACAGCGTTGTTCTCTGGCCTCCGCCTCGGAGTTCCTACTTGTCCGCCTCAGTAAAGCTCAAATACAACAGGGATCTAACGCGGGGCGGCCGCAGCTTAGGCAGAAAGGTCGTCTGTTAATCAGAAGGTCACCTGTTTAAAACCCATTTAGGCCTGGGATTATTGAACGCTTTAACCAGTGAAAAATAGCAGATATACAAGCTCACAGCGCGGCACCGAGTGCCGCGCTGCGAGCTTGTAGATCTGTTATTTTTGAAAAAGTCGTGAAAATGTGCGCGAATCTTTGAATATGTGTATTTTCAAAGTGAAATTTTGCTTCCGGGGGGGGGGGAGGGGGGGGGGGGGGTCCCTGGAACTAAATATTTTGAGATGCGGGTCCGTGGGCAAATACATATCATTTTGGGGGTCCTTCACATGAAAAGGTTTGAGAACCACTGACATAGTAGTCTCTCAAGAACAGACTAACTGAGCTCCAGTTAAGTGAAAAGGACCTTTTCTTTGACGATGGCTAGCCAGATTGCTGACATAGAAACATAGGTTTAAAAAAAAAAAAAAAACTTAGGATTCAAAAGACACTTATAGAATCGGATTAAAATCGGGTCAAAATTTGAATTTTCACGATATTTCAAAAATAGCAGATCTACAAGCTCACAGCGCGGCACTCGGTGCCGCGCTGTGAGCTTGTAGATCTGCTATTTTTTGCTATAATTCTAGGCCTAAATGGGTTAACTCTGCCACCGCCTCTTCTTCTAACTCCTAATAGTTTCTGAAAATATTGCTGAATCTCGGTGGAGCTCAAACTTTTCCAGGTCAATGACCCCCCCCCCAAATTACATGTATATTTGGCCGCCGACCACCCCATTTCAAGATATGTTGTTCCAGGGACCCCCAGAAGCAAAGAGTAGCTTAAAAATGTTTGCTTTAAAAGAATATATATTCAAAGATTTGCACACACACATTATCACGATTTTTTTTTTTAAATAGCAGATCTACGAGCTCGTAGCGCGGCACGAAATAACACGCTACGAGCTTGTATCTGCTATTTTTGAATAGCCAAATACTATAAAATGACACAGATGCTTTCCTGGTCTTAATAATAAGGATCTACCTGAATGGAGAAGCCTTCATTAAACTCACCACAGAAAGGCCCTATTGCCAACCCCACCTAGGGTGTGGGTGCTGATGACGCAGGTAGAGGAACACGCCCCCAGCTTCCCCCGGCGGGAATCGAACCCAGGACCTTCTAGATGTGAGGCGAAGTGCTAACCACTGCACCACTGTGCCCCTTTTTCATTTTCCATTTTTTTTTTCATTTAAATTGAATGTGAATGAGTCCCTGTGAAACGTGATTCAATTACATTTTACAATTTTGACATTTAGCTGAACCGTTATATCCAGTGCGACTTACAAGTGCAAGCTGGGAGTGTGGACAAAGTAAGCATGAACCCTAGTCGGCTAACAACAGAGTAAATAGTCTCCGCAAGCAGAGAGCAAAGAGAACAGTGTAGTGATCCCACCCGTCTTGTTCATTCTTGTCTCAAACAGGGGCGTCACAAGGGGTAGGAAAGTGGGACTGAGTTACCGGGGCCCAAGGTGGAGGGGCCCTAATAACTAGCTATTGAAAAATAGCAGATATACAAGCTCACAGCGCGGCACCGAGTGCCGCGCTGCGAGCTTGTAGATCTGCTATTTTTGAAAAGTTGTGAAAATGTGTGAAATCTTTGAATATATGTATTTTTTAAGCAAACATTTCTAACTCAAATTTTGCTTCTGGGGGTCCCTGGAACTAAATATTTTGAGATCGGGGTCCGTGGCCAAATACATATCATCTGGGGGGTCCTTGCACACATTTTCACGATTTTTCAAATTCTGGGCCCTGGGTACAAGGATTCACTGTGGGCCCCCCATGAATGTTAACTATTGAAATAGTTAACATTCATGGGGGGCCCACAGTGAATCCTTGTACCCAGGGCCCAGAATTTGGTGTGACGCCCCTGGTCTCAAACATAGACCATAGAGCAGGGGTCTTCAACGTTTTCAGGCCAAGGACCCCTTAGTTGAGAGAGAGATGAAGCAGGGACCCCCACAACCTTTTCATAGGTTCCATATAGTTTCATTGTTTGAACCGTCAATACTTAATAAACTTGACCTTTCACTCTGTACTTGACCTTTCACCCTCTACAACAAAGCTCTTTGTCTAAAATAGGCGATCTACAAGCTCACAACGCCTTGCAGCGCGAGGCGTTGTGAGCTTGTAGATCTGCTATATTTGGCTAAAGTTCTCAGAATACGGTTAATATAAAAAAGGAGAAAACATTTTCTTTCATTCATAGATTTGGAGAACCCCCTGTAGTAACTCTGAGGACCCCCTAGGGGTCCCGGACTCCCTGTTGAAGACCCATGCCATAGAAAATATGGACAAAGTTACGCGATTACTTTCTTCAGACTTTAAACGAAGCCTATGTTACAACGATTTCAAATCCGCCACCTTTCCATATCCAGTCCAAAAATGCTAACGGAAATGAAACGAAGGACTGCTATTGGCTGCAACCGCAGCACGGGCGGGTCTTCACTCAGTAGAACCAGTAAAAAGCCTAGAAACATAGCCTACTTTATCATATATTTTTAAAATAAATGTGACCATCATTTACTAAACACATATCACGATGATTTAAAAGACTTTAAACTAGAGTTTGAAAAGTGTTTATAAAAAAGATATCCTAAGGTAATAACATCATGTGTAAAGTTCACCATTGACTCATTGAGAATAATAAAGTCTTGCCACCAGTAGAGGGTGAAATAGCGACATCTGCTGGGCCATTAACAGGAACAACAAGAACCCAGAGATGGGCTTCAATCCAATAAACTCCCAAGCCATTAAAGGTGCAATAGACAACATTCAGCCACCAGACAAGCCATTCAAAGTGAAATAGACAACATTCAGCCACCAGATGTCTGCCAGATGTCTCACTCGCAAAACACTTCTGTTTCATAAGGTTGCTTATAGTTCAGTCAGCATTTATGCAGTTTGGAACATGACATAACGCAGCCAGTCTCTAAGCTTTGCTTTGGAGGGAAAAAAGTACCTTTCCAAACTAAAACTGAAGCGCATGGATGATGGCGACTGTCAGCCTTCAATTATTTTGGAAAATTACTAAAAAGAATATCTCACAATCATGACCTTTTGTTGGGTAGAAGCGATATTTGTATTGCACACTTTTTAAAAAGCGCTGTGGTATCATTTACGTTTGTCTACATAAAAAAAAAAAAAAAAACATCATCAATATGACCTTTTCACGCCCAAAGCTGATCATTCTGTCTCTAACCGGACACACACTCCATCCCGCTCACCTTGTTGTACACGCCCTAAAGCTGATCATTCTGTCTCTAATGGGACACACGGTCCATTCCACTCACCTTGTTGTACACGCCCCAGGAGAGCTCCGTCTCGATCACCATGACGACGATGCCGAACATGCCGAAGATGAGGGCGTAGTCGCTCAGCCTCTTCCGCTTCTCGAACAGCGCCCTCCTGTGGCCCAGCTTGTAGCCAATGTTCTGGTTCTTGCGCTTGGAGGCCTTGGACATGCTCTCCCTCGTGGCCGCCGATACCGGCCCTCCCCTGGCCATGCCCACCCCGCCGTGCCTCCTGCCTCCTTCTCCTACCCCCCCGACTCCCCCCCCGGGCCCTAGGCCCGCCCCTGCGAGCCCGGCCGAGCCCCCGAGCGGGGCCAGAGCGTGGTTCTGGTGGTAGATGGACATCCCGTCCGAGCCCCCCAGGCCGCCCAGCGGCCCAGAGTTGGAGGCCGAGTTGGAGGCGGTGAGGCTGGGGTCGGTGAGGTCGTAGCCGCGGGCGTAGGGCGAGTCCTCCTTGGAGGAGATGACGATCTCCGGGGGCGGGTTCCCGGAGAGGGGTCCTCCGTGCGGCTGCTGCTGCTGGTTGCTCAGCGAGGACGCCGAGGCCAGCGTGGCGTGGTCGCGCCCGTTGAGCCCGAGTCCGGCGGCGTTGTTGTTGGCGGAGGAAGAGACTCCGCCCCCGACGAGGCCCTCGCGGGTGTCGCTGCTGCTGTCCGACTCGATGAGGTTGCGCCGCGAGGCGCTGAGGCGGCTCAGCGGCTTCATCACGCCGCCGCTGTACTTGCAGGAGCTCATGGCGATCTCGGTGAACGGGTTGCTGTCGCGCCGGTGCACCAGGGGACTGGCCTGGCGGTGCTTCCGCCCCCCCTCGCGGTCCCGGTCCCTGTAGGAGGCGTGGCCAGGATCACAAAACAGTTGTTTTAGTTGGTGAGTAACTTGTCACACAAATAATTGTGATTGGCAGTTCAAAGGAATACTTCACCCTAAAATGACGTATATTCTACAACAGGGGTGGGCAACTTTGATGATGGAAAGGGCCACTATATTTTCACCTTCACTCCAGAGGGCCACATTGCATATTGCTACATCCTACTTTGTCATTGTAGTATCGCATACAATAGAAGCAAAAATAGCCGATCTACAAGCTCAAAACTCATCGCGCTGCGATGAGTTTTGAGCTCGTAGATCGGCTATTTTTGCTTCTTTTGAATTGTAATCCAGAATTCTTTTTTGTCATTTTTTAATTGGAATCCTGAAATCTGACATGTTGATTTAATTTCAAACGAATTTAGTTATATACCCATGTTAACTTTATGAGCCTAAATACAAATACATTGGACATAAAAAAAGATATACATTTTAATACTACTATACTAGTCATTAAGCTACTAATATAGACTGACGGAATTAAAGCAGGTCATGTTTAGAATTGTAACAGCTGAAATCAATAATATATTCAGTATTCCGGTATTAACCTGCGGGCCGCATTAAGTGAAGGTGGGCGCCGCAGGTGAGTACCCCCTTTCCCTGATTTTTGAATCTAAGTACCCCCCTTTACCTGATAACATTGTTTCCCTTATAAAACTGCAATTCCATATATGATGCTATGATAACACCCCTTTAAAGAATATAACATCACAAATAAGAAAGGGAGTGAGAGTTTCAAACGGTGCCTCCTGAACAGATTTATTCTGAACACTGTGGCCATAGCATTTCAGTCTAGTTTTCATGTCAATAACTTACATTCAAACACCCATGGTCCCAGTTGCCTGGTACCATGTCATTTGGGTTATTAGCATCTATCAGGCTCCGAGTGTCATCATTAAACATAACAGTAAACGCGTAGCCCCATTTGAGAAACACTGACTCAACTAGGGGTGGGCAATATGGTGATAATTATCGTTGAGACAATACAATGTGTCCACGATATGCCTTTTCAGAGGTATCGTATCATGATACAATTGAGGGATTCTTGTAAATACAGAGATTCATTGCAGAATTCAATTTAAAGGACAACTTTGTTTTTTTTACAACAAGGGTTCATATTTTAGATTGTAATTAGAGAAAAGAAAAAGTGAGTGATAAAATCTTTTCATTTGCTTTGTTCTATTGTTTTATCACATTTACTGTGCTAAAATGTGAGGCATGCGTACAATTGGCTAAATATGTATTTTTAGACACAATAAGACAGCAGTTTCTTTACTGCTATTTACAGTAACACTTCTAGCCCCCATAAGTCACATCCAACCATCAAAGTTTGCGTTGTATCTTGGGAATGGGCTTATTCTGTGTAAAATGACATATTTAGCCAATTGTACGCATGCCCCCAACCACTGAAATAAGAATCTTTAAAACAATAGAAAGAAGTAAATGAAATAATTTTAACACTAATCTTCTTTAATTACAATCTCAAAATATGGACCTTTGTTGTAAAAAACTAAAGTTGTCCTTTAAACCTGCATTCTGGTCTAAATCAGTAGTTCTCAAACTTTAAAATGTCAAGGTCTCCACTTAACTCTGACAGTACACAAATGAAACCTTTACAAGTATGGTCCATTTGGTTTCATTAGTATACTGTCAGAGGTACATACTTGTAAAGTTCAATTTAGAACTCCCAAAAGGAACCCAGAGAGTCTAGTTTTTGTCAAGTAACTTGAAAAATAACCATAAAAACCGACGTGAAAAAAGAAACGTGATGAAATCGTGTATCGTGATACAGCTTGGGAAAATATCGTGATATCGTATTTTTCCGTATCGCCCACCCCTAGACTCAAGCCTTACCGCTCTCGCTCCCGCGGCTCCATGGCGGGCGAGTGGGCGGAGTAGAAGAGGGCGTTGTAGGCGGCGCTGGCGGGGGAGGAGGAGTCTCCGCTCAGGCTGTGCTGCGAGGAGCCCAGGCAGGACGACAGGGAGGCGGAGCCGGCCGGGTGGA
>NC_137811.1:14347116-14354616 GCF_963921795.1 Nannobrachium achirus | reverse complement strand
CCTATGTGAGTGAGTGAGTGAGTGTAAACTGTGCCTGTGAGTGAGTGGTGAGTGTGCCTGGCCTGCACAAAACAGCGCCCCTCCTTTAACTAGTGTGTTGTGTGTGGCCACTCAAGGTATTGCCCAGGCTACGGACAGGGCCAGCCAGCCACCCAGCCAGCCACATACCCACGGATATACCTGTTCATTGGGAGCGCTTTCACCGCTCCAAAAAAACAGGTGGTATGGGAGAGAGAGAGGGGCGGGAGAGAGAGAGAGAGAGAGAGAGAGAGAGAGAGAGAGAGAGAGAGAGAGAGAGAGGCATCCTTAGAGAAACTGAAAAGCGTTTATCCATCTTTCATCTCTTTCTCTCTTTCTCTTTCTCTCTCTCTCTCTCTCTCTCTCTCTCTCTCCCAATATGCATTCAATCTCTTCATGTCAATCCCTCAATTCCAAGGCGTCGCGTCGTGAGGGGACTAGTAAACAAACAATGTCCTGATTTGCCCCTAAAAAGCCTTATTGATGTATCTATTAACTCCTAGCAGATGCATCCGTCCTGATTAGTAATATTGGGCTAAAGTCACACATTTTGTCTCTTAAAGGGGCCACACCATTTTATATAAATATTGGTCCATAATACTGTTTTATACAGGTTTTAGCCTAAACAACCACTCAGATATTGAAATTGCATGTTCTGTCTTTCTCTAATTCCAAGTTTCAAATGTTTAAATGTTTTTTTTTTTCTTTTTTTTTTTTTTTTAAATAGCCGATATACAAGCTCACAATGCCTCGAGACTTGCAGATGAGCTATTTTCAAATGGACGGAATGTATAGGGATCAGGGACGTGCAGAGAATGTTCGAGAGGCAGGAGCTGACATTTCTAAAAGGGCCGAAAATAGCAGACCTCCAAGCTCACAACGTGTCGTGTGTCGCACTGTGAGCTTGGAGGTCGGCTATATTCGATGCTTGATTTCTACACAGAGAGGGCAATTCTTTCAACATAAGACGCTGCATTCAAGTTCAGGAGAGTTTGGACAAGGCAAACCATGCCTTCTAGTATGGCATGGAAAAGGGGTATATCTCTTTCACCATAGTAAAAACTGCATTCATGATCTGAAGAGGGCACTTTTTTACAGACTGATAAAAGGGCAGGGGCTCAAGCCCCCTTTGATGTCTATGTGTGAACGTGCCTGATAGGGATATATAGGCAGGGCCAGTTTCTGCTATAAGCAATATACAGTAAGCGTTTGCTTATAGGGCCACAATCACTTCAAAGGGGGGAGAAAAACAAAATGTTTCGGTTGTGGTATAACTGTGCCAAAATGCAGTTTTCTATGAATTTCTGGGGTTTTGGGGGGAGGGGGGGGTTTGATCCACCTTAAATGTTTGCTCTGTGTTGTTAATTTGGAGAAGTAAAAACACCTGACTAGACCAGGGGTTTTCAAAGTGGGTGACGGGGCACCCTGGGGTGCCGCGATGACAGTCCAGGGGTGCCGCGAGATCATATTTGGACACTTGAAACAATATTTAGTATAATTTTAAACTTGAAGTACAAAGTTATTTTCAGTCAGTTCTAACCAAAATGGCTATTATCTTAACGTTTTCCTCGCAACATAATCACTAAAATATCGTCACTGTCGGGCAGAAACCTCGTATCTCCAAGTTTCAAATGTGTACGTCTTTTGGTAAAGCAAAGCCCTGCTTCATCATACAAGACTGTCGCACAAAACTAGTGAAAACAGCCGATCTACAAGCACACAACGCCTCGCGATGCGAGGCGTTGTGTGCTTGTAGATCTGCCTGTTTTCACTAGTTTAGTTAATTTTATAGATGATAAATACAAAACGAACGGTTTTGGTTTCCACCCGACAACGACGATATGCTATAAATATAAGGTGCTGGGAGTGAAAATTATAATGTAGGGGTGCCTCGGATTTAAAAAATATTTACGGGGTGCCCTGAGACAAAAACGTTTGGGAACCCCTGGACTAGACACATAAGTCCTCAGAATGGTGAAGTACAGCAGTTCATGACATCTGAAAATTCAGCACTAATGTCTTTGGCAACGGGTGACTCCCTAGTAGCGCATCAACGAAAAAGTCGACAAGTCGGCTGAGTCGACTTCATTACAATAGTCGACTCCCACCAGAGAAAGTTCGAAAGTCGAAGTTGGAAAAAAAGAATCCTTTGTATTTTTTTCTATCATTATTTTTGCTCCATGTGTGCATCTGTACAGCATTCAAACAGTAGGATTTCTTATTGTCAAGAATGGAATGATCCAATATTACATTGCTACATTACATTTGGTATAACAAGGTTCTATCGTGAAAATAGCAGATCTACATGCTCACAACGCCTCGCGATGCAAGGTGTTGTGAGCATGTAGATCAGCTATGTTCACAATTTCTGCCTATATATTTGACAATTTGGACAATTTCTGCCTATATATTTGACAATTTGGACAATTTCTGCCTATATATTTGACAATTTGGACAATGTTCAATTTGTTTTAGACTTAGAGGTATTAAAAAGTCCTTAAATTGTCACTTTAGAAATGTGAAGATGCCCTCTATATATTTAAACTTTATGTTGGTTTGTTTACAGTTGAGTGAGAAAACAATGTTGCACATTAAGTTAATCATCCGGGGACCCCCCAAAATAATTGGGGGGTCGTGCGTGATGTGATGACGTCATCAAACGATAAAGTCGACTTCAACTCAACGTTTTACTGAGTCGAGTCGACTTGCAAAAATCAGAAGTCGTCAATGCCCTACTCCCTAGTCCCTGTAGCATGCAGTTTAACTTGTGACCTGTGTAGCATGCATTGCCTCCATCAGGTTTACATATACAGGAGGCTAGGAGCCAACCAGTGCTCAAGCACCTGCCTGTTTGATTTCATAGGAGAAATTGCCCTTGTTTATTGTTTATTTTGATCCCGACTTAATCTTCCCGGGGTCCATATAAGATACATACAAATCGTCACTGTCGGGCAGAAACCTCGTATCTCCAAGTTTCAAATTTGTATGTTTTTTCGCAAAGTAAAGCCCTGCTTCACCATACAAGGCCGTCGCACAAAGGTAGTGAAAACAGCAGATCTACAAGCACACAACGCCTCGCACTGTGCTTGTAGATCGGCTGTTTTCACTAGTCTAAATCATTTTCAAAATGATAAATCCAAAACGAACGGTTTTGGACATACAAGGTTTCCACCCGACAACGACGAAATGTAAAATGTAAATACAAATAGTATATTGGTCTTGCTGAACCACAGTTGCTCTTCATTCAGATACAATGTCTGTAGGTTAGGTTGCTTTCTCATCCTGATAAGTCTGACAACGTTCTAGTTGAGCATGGCAGTCTCCGTGTTTCTTGTTAAAACCAGAGGGCACGAAAATATCAAATTAAGTTGTCAGCACTCGCTATGCAACAAAAAACATGCAGCAGAAGAAGGAAATGTTAACGTTTCTCAGACATATTTGTGTGTGAAGTGTGATTTACATTTACATATTATGCAAGTAACACTCAAACGTGTGAACTCGCTACTGAGGGTAAGTTCACTTTCTACATGAACAAGTTCAAAGGTCAGTTCACAAATTTTAAAATGAACTAGTTCAGTTCATAATTCAAAATGTTGAACTAAAAGTTCCTGGTTCCAAAAATTAACTAGTTTAGTTCATATTTTCCCCCCAATACGTTGCTGCGAGCACACACAATTTGTGTGTGTGTGTGTGTGTGTGTGCGTGCGTGCGTGCGTGCGTGCGTGCGTGATAACCCAGACATGTTTACATCTTCATCACACCAGTTGTTTTGTTTTGGTTGATGAAGAGTCCAGGGAAGTGTCTGTATTAGAGATGGCATGCACCTTTGACCCTAGCCTAGAGAAGGCCTTTATGACCAAGGTCATACCAACAACTCCTACATATATACTGTACCATCTCAGAACTATAGGCTACAGGTTCAGACTATTTGTTTTTATACCGTATGTGGCAGCCTAGGACACACCCACAGACTGGTTGTTAGAGGGTTTCAACAACAAAAAAAGGAGGAAAAAAAGGCTGGCAAAGTATCGTGCTGTTTCTGCTATAATTGACAGCTGCCACATAGAGACGATGTTACTTAGGCGAGTACCAAGTGACATGCTTATTGTATCTTGAAGACATATGCCATGATGTTGTGAATGTAACCTTACTGCACCTATATGATATTGCTCCTAAACACATGGGGGAGTGTGTTTTGTCCGTGTTTGTCCTTCATCAAGGACTTCAACTTGAACTCACAAGCTCTGCTACGGTTCACAGTCACACTCCTCGCATGCTCTTTCAGTGAAAGTAGAGATGGGACGTTCACGAATGAATCAAGTCTTTTTTTTTTTTTTTTATAATTTTTATCCCACGAGTTTGCAACCCATTTTCACCCAGTGCCAATTGCCTATGTAATCCTGGGCTCTGCTCTCCCTCTGCCGCGCCTGGGGAGACAACAGACTGATCTCATGCTTCCTTCAATGCATGAGTAGTCCAAGTTGTTTCTTTTCACCTGACAGGGGGGATTTCCCCGGGATGGACGTAGCGCGTGGAAGGAACACGTTATTCCAACCAGTTCCTTTCCCCTCCATTAAGCGCCCCGGCTGGCCAGGGGGAGGCATTGAATCGAGTCTTTTGAACGGCTCTTTGAAATGAACGATGGGATCCGGTTCGCAGTAGGGAGCCGTTCCTTTCTAAATGAACAGGTAGGGACCTACAACTGTCACTTACTGTGACAACTGTGACCCCTGGTATACATGACTTATTATACAGTGCCGCCGCTACTATGATGCCGCACAACGCACTGTGCGTCGGGCATCACGTTGCCAAAGGGCACCAAACAGCCAGTTGTGGGTCGGGCACCAAAATGAGTTGCTGCAGCCCTGGACTTATATGACATATCGTCTGTGTTGGCTAGATGAGGACCCCCCCTGATATAAAATTATGATATGACAAAATCATGTCCATATTGCCAATGGAGAGGTTATCATATGTATTACGTTTTATCTTGTTAAAGATCCGTCGCCGATTGCAAGATATACTTACAAGACGAATGGAAAAAAAGTCATCTGTATGGGAGTGATGAATATATGAGTACGGTCTGGGAGTATGCATGAATACTACAGTCTCTTAATTGTTATTGTAAATGCTGAAGCAATTGTTGGATGCTGGCTGGTTTTGTGGGTTTGAAGTCTCAAGTATGTGTCTTTGTTATGTGGCACAGTGGTAAAGTAGCTACCCAGTCTGGGAGTCTGGGAGTTCAAATCCACCGTGGTGCATCCACCTTTATCGAGCGCTTAAAGATGAATCCACCAGGGACGTGCAGAGAGCGTTAGAGAGGCAGGGGCTGAAATTTCGATAGGGGCCTTTCGGTGAAAATATTGAAAATAGCAGACCTCCAAGCTCACAACGCGGTGTGGGCTTGGAGGTCGGCTATTTTCGGTCCTTGATAACACACTGAACTAAGCCTACCTTTCAGAAAGACCACAGTTTGTGAGACTGCAGAGCTGTCGGTCTGATGTGCTGGTGAGCAACACGGGGGCCCCTCAGGGAACTGTGCTCTCACCCTTCCTGTTCACTCTCTATACATCGGACTTCCGCTTCAATTCCAAGACCTGTCATCTGCAGAAGTTCTCAGATGATACCGTGGTGGTCAGCAAGATCTCGGGTGACAACACGGCTGAGCACGATGGTGTGGTTAGGGACTTTGTGCAGTGGAGCGAGGCTAACCATCTCAGGCTCAACTCAAGCAAGACCAAGGAGATGGTGGTGGACTTCCGTACTTCCAAGAGATTCCCCCCGGTGCCAAGCACCATTAACGGAGAGGTGGTTGAGCTCGTGGATAACTACAAATTCCTCGGAGTACACCTGAATAGTTCACTGGACTGGTCGGACAACGCGCAGGCGATTCACAGCAAGGGGAAAAGCAGGCTGTTCCTCCTGAGAAGACTGAGATCGTTTGGTGTGTGCAAAAGGATGTTACAGATGTTCTACCAGTCTGTCATGGCAAGTGTCCTCTTCTTTGGTATAACATGCTGGGGTGGCAACAACAGAGCAGGTGACACGTTAAACCTAAACAGACTGGTGAGGAAAGCAGGCTCTGTCGTTGGGTCCTCTCTGCAGGGGGTGGAGGAAGTAACCAGGGTGCGATCAGCGAGGAAGCTGGACTCCATCTTGGAGAACTCCTCCCACCCCCTCCATCTTGAGATCACCAGCTACTGGAGTAAGAGAGGAAACGACCACTTTGCCTACCCAGGACGGAGATGCGAGAGATTAGGAAAATCTTTTGTACCGGCTGCCCTTAAGCTGTACAACGAGACACATAACAGACGAATGAAAAGGACTTCCTTCCTAACTTAGACTGACGGAACTATTGCTGTATTGACTTTGACCTCTAAGGACCTTCCAGGGAAAGTGCTCATGTGCGTCTTGCGGTGACATGCTTCCTAGTTTCTTCTTCTCTGAGCTGTTATTGTTTTGTTTTTTCGCACTGTTTTTTTTACTTTGCACTATTACGTTGGAACTATTGCTGTATTGACTTTGACCTCTAAGGACCTTCCAGGGAGAGTGCTGCTCATGTGCGTCTTGCGGTGACACGCTGCCTAGTTTCTTCTGCTCCGAGCTGTTTCTGTTGTTTTTTTCGCACTGTTTTTCGACATTGCACTATTAGGTTGTGTTGGTAGTTTCTGAGTATGTGTCTTGTTTAACAATGACAGTGAGATACTTGTTGCACTAACTAGCATTGACTGCTTTGGTCTCTTTTTGTAAGACACTTTATGTATATATACTTATATTTAATTCGCCCCCTCTATTGATGCACCTTCTCTTTTTTGGTACTGTACTGCTCTTGTTTTTACTCTTATCTATTTTTTCCTACTTCTCTGTAACTTTGTAAATAACTGTATACTGCTGTGCTACAACTGGACAACTAAATTTCCCCCTTGGGATAATAAAGGTATCTATCTATCTAAGCATAATCAAGTCAATACTGGAGATGTGGCGTAAAGACATGGATTTCTACACAGAGAGGGCAATTCTTTCAACATAGATGCTGCATTCAAGTTCAGGAGAGTTTGGACAAGGCAATACTCTTGAATGCTGCCTTCAGGTATGGCATGGAAAGAGGGGCATTTGCATTTCTTTCACCATAGTGAATACCCTCTATGATAACACCCAGGGACGTGCTGGGCCCCTAATTCAGCCCAGGAAAAAGAGTTGGAGAGGCCCTCATTGTGCGCTATAGCTACGCAAAGATTTGGGACAATGTGACAAGCCAGTGGGCCAATTACATGAGTTTATCTTGTCGTTGTCGGGTGGAAACCTTGTATGTCCAAAACCGTTTGTTTTGTATTTATCATTTTAAAAATGATTTAAACTAGTGAAAACAGCCGATCTACAAGCACACAACGCCTCGCGGTGCGAGGCGTTGTGTGCTTGTAGATCTTCTGTTTTCACTACTTTTGTGCAAACAGTTTAATTTTTACTTTTGTGCAAACAGTT
>NC_137811.1:14232116-14342116 GCF_963921795.1 Nannobrachium achirus | reverse complement strand
TGTGCTCTCATAATCTATGCATACTCCTGACTACAAGCACTTCAATTAACATGCTCTGGGTGTAGGCCTTCAAAAGCTAAAAAGCAAACGTGAGATTTGAGCTGACATTATCTTTACGCGTGGACTTTAATCATTCAAACCTCAAAGACCGTAAGTAAGCCCCACTGTCTTTGTTCGAGAACAGACACTCTCCAAGCAAGCTTTCAATGCTTCTCTGGGATGTTGGCTTTTCAATTCAATTCAATTTCAATTCAAAGGAGCTTTATTGGCATGAGAAAACAATGCCACTTTCTAGCAGTTTGTACAGTAGGCCCTCATGCCAAATTGAGTCAAATGCTTTTTTGAAGTCGACAAAATAGGAGAACATTTTACTTTTGTTTTTGTTTGTTTGGTTGTCGATTAGAGTGCTGAGGGTGAAGATGTGGTCTGTTGTACGATAGTTTGGTAGGAAGCCAATCTGTGATTTGCTCAGGACATTCTTCTCTGTGAGGAAATGTAAGATTCTCGGATTAATTTTCATACAGAGGAGTTTTCCGACGTTACTGTTTACACAAATACCTCTGTAGTTATTTGGATCAGATTTGTCTCCACTTTTGTGGAGTGGTGTTAGTAGTCCTTGGTTCCAAATGCTGGGGAAAGTCCCCGAGCCAAGGACAATATTAAGGAGTTTTAATATAGCCAATTGCTTTTCAAAGACAAGAGGTTCAAACTCACTGTACCACCTCTGTGTTGCCATCCACTCTCAGTCACTCGGTTACAGTACACCACAACACTTTATAATCTCTAAAACCAGCAGAACCAGGTGTCTCACTGTATGACCAACCAGCAAGCAGTCAGGACCTGGACCAATCAGTGACGTCTCGATTGGGCCCCAAATCAAGTCAAACCATGACTAGTCAGATCTGGCCTAGAATATATACGTCCTGGATTAATCAGAGAGGGTCCGATCGAGGCCAGATAAATATCGTAAGTCAGATATGTCCCAGAATATAACCTTACATGCTCATATTTCAACTAACATTACAAACAATAACAATAATCCTATGGTCCATATGACGTCCTGGTAACGACGTCAAGATCATCCCCATATGGGCCATCTGGCCTAGTTCTGAACGTCACCAGAGTCACCGGAGGACGTCATCATAACGTCATCATGACGTCATTTGGCTTGCAGGGCAGGGTTCGGTGGACCAATGGAATTTGCAAAATGCAACGCAAGCGAAAACATAAAGTGGTTGAGTGTGCAGCGCACTGTAAATACGTTCCTTCCTTGTGGTGTAACTGTGGCCAGGGGCGTCACAAGGGGGGGAGTGGTGGGACTGAGTTACCAGGGCCCAAGGTTGAGGGGACTTCATTATTTTATACTTTAGCTATTGAAAAATAGCAGATATACAAGCTCACAGCGTGGCACGAGTGCCGCGCTGTGAGCTTCTTGCAAAATCTTCGAATATATGTTTTTTTTAAGCGAACATTTGTAACTCAAACTTTGCTACTTGGGGGGACCCCGAAACTATATTTTGAGATGGGGGTCCGTTGCCAAATACATATCATTTTGGGGGTCCTTCACATGAAAAAGTTTGAGCACCACTGACATCGAAACATCGTAGAAACAAATCTCGATTTTTCAAAAATATAGCGGATCTATCTGCTATTTAACCTATCTATCTAACCCCCTCCCCCTATGAAGAACATTCATGGGGGGGGGCCCACAGTGAATCCTTGTACCCAGGGCCCAGCATTTGGTGTGACACCCCTGACTGTGGTGGAGATGATTGATGGAGAAAACAGAAAGAAGTGGTGAGCGAGAGGCTAATAGAGCAGACGGAGTCCATCACTGCTCCGTCCATATCGCTCTCTCTCTCTCTCTCTCTCTCTCTCTAATGGTTCCGATTGCATTAGGGGAGGCTGGGAGGCGCGCCGTGTGGCCACAAACCAGCATCAGCATCATGTCCATCCAGGCCCTCTAAAAGCTCTGAGCCCACAGGAATCACTCCACAGCTATGTACCAATGAATCAGACACTATCCCACAGCAACGTAATGTGATAGACCAGGGGTCTTCAACAGGGGGTCCGGGACCCCATAGGGGGTCCTCAGAGTTGCTACAGGGGGTCCTCCAAATCTTCCAATACTTTTTATATTAACAAGTTGAACCCATAGTGTCCACATTCTGAGAACTTTAGACAAAAATAGCAGATCTACAAGCTCACAACGCCTCGCGTTGCGAGGCGTTGTGAGCTTGTAGATCTGCTATTTTCGACAAAGAGGTTTGGTGAAGAGGGGAAAAAGAGCAGACTAAGTACAGAGTGAAAGGTCAAGTTTATTAAGGTTTGACGATTCAAGTGGTTAAATATCTGAAAACACAAACTGACATGAATTCAAAATACACTGATGATTGTGCTGTCAAAAGAAACTATATGGAATCTATGAACAGGTTGTGGGGGTCCCTGCTTCATCTCTCTCTCAACTAAGGGGTCCTTGGCCTGAAAACGTTGAAGACCCCTGTGATAGACGCTATAAGGATGAGGCCAGGGACGTGCAGAGAATGTTAAAGAGGCAGGGGCTGAAATTTCTAAAAGGGCCTTTTGGTGGAAATATCTAAAATAGGAGACCTCCAAGCTCACAACGCGTTGTGCTGCGATGTGTTGCGATCAACGTGAGTCAAAATAAACTAAACTACTTCACTACACACCAAACCAAAGATAGTTTTGCGTTGTTGAAGGTCTATTCTCCGCGGTGGGAAACCTCTCAGCACCCCACCTACTCTGTAAAATACAAGTTGAGCGCTCGTAGGGGCTGAGAAATCCCGTCTAGTCATTTAGCGACGGGTCTGTCAGAGCAGTCAGTGCAGCTGTCGCTCTGGACCAGAGCTACACTGAACTAAGCATAATCAAGTCAATACTGGAGATGTGACGTACGGCATGGATGTCTACACAGAGTGGGCAATTCTTTCAACATAAAGATGCTGCATTCAAGTTGAGGAGAGCTTGGACAAGACAATTCTCTTGAACGCTGCCTTCAGGCATGGCATGGAAAGAGGGCATTTGCATTTCTTTCACCGTAGTAAAAACTGAATTCATGGTCTGGAGAGGGCACTTTTTACAGGCGGACGAAAGGGCAGGGGCGGGAGAGAGAGAGAGAGAGAGAGAGAGAGAGGAGAGAGAGAGACGGAGGGGAAGGATAAATGGAAAGAGTAATTTTTTTTGGGGGGGGCCGGGGGGGTCAGGGGAGCGAGAGAATTACGACAAGGGTGTTTTGACGAGAGTAGGGTTAGATGAAGAGAATGGAGAGGAAAAAAAAGAGAGAACGGAGGGGGAGGGGCATAATGTAACGTTAACACATCCCAGCAGGCCAGAACATCTAGCCTGCAAACAACAGTGTCCTTTTAATGAAAGGACACACATGCACGCTCACACATGATGCGTCCATGCATGGTCACACAGACACAGACAGATACACAGACAAATGCATACATGAGGCCTACGATATCGTCTCTCTTGGGTGGAGGAAACCTCCAAATCTCTCTCAGCTTGTAGATCTGACACTTTTGGTGCTTTTTTTATGACAGGGACGTGCAGTGAATGTTAGAGAGACAAGGGCCTTTTGGTGAAAATATCAAAAATAGCAGCCGCGTCGCGCTGCGACGCGTTGTGAGCTTGGAGGTCTGCTATTTTCGGTGCTTAAGCACCTGTAGACAACAGCGGAGGGGCCCACACATTTGATTTTGTATTAACGTATACATTTGAGTAAATTGTCAATGACCACTCGCCCCAGTTCCCCCAAGGGCCCCTGGCAACGTCCCCACCGGCCCAATGGACAATCCAGCCCTGTTTCCTCTAAGGTGGAAAGTCTGGTGCTGTGAGGTTACAAGGATAGTAAGGGAAAGTTAGGTTATTGCTACATCAATCTAGGAACTAAATCTAAATCACTAGCTTTCTTCACAAATGTGTTCATAAAGGTGTCTACTATCACCTCTGAACTTTGTCAAACCCAACTCCCTTGACATACTTTGTGGGAGCCAATCAAAGTTGGGGGTATCGGGATACCCAGGGCCTGGGATTAAAGGGGGAAAAATAAAAAATGGCCAATATGAACGTATGAAGTTTGTAATAAGGGTATTGTTGGGCTGCTGAATCCATTCCAACCATTAGTTATAAGTAAAAATGACTCCTTGGCCATAAAAAAGGCCTAATTGGCTAAGGCTTAGCCAATCATTTTCATTTCTTTTCATTTGAATGTTCCTTGTCATGTGTGTCATGTGTGATTACCCACCTGATCTTGAATAGTTTTCATGAATTCAAACACTACTCCAACCTTTTTTTTTATTGCCAATATTATTTGTCTCATGGACACACAAAATTAGGTGTGGCCTATTTTATGGCCAAGGAGTCATTTTAACTGAAAACGAATGGTTGGAATGGATTCAGCAGCCCAAAAATACCCAAATTACACACCTCATACGCTCATATTGGCCATTTTTTATTTTTCCCCCTTTAATCCCAGGCCCTCGGGATACCCAATAACTTTGATTGGCTCCCACAAAGTATGTCAAGGGAGTTGGGTTTGACAAAGTTCAGAGGTGATAGTAGACACCTTTATGAACACATTTGTGAAGAAAGCTAGTGATTTAGATTTAGTTCCCAGATTGATGTAGCAATAGGCTAACTTTCTCTTACTAGGAAGCCAGGCCATTATTAGATCCCACCTTGTTCAATAAAGTACTCATAAAGGTTCACCGACGTCTTATCGCTTTGCCGTTTATTCCTTCTTCCAATCTCTCTCTCTCTCTCTCCCTCTCCCTCTCTCTCTCTCTCTCTCTCTCTCTCTCCCCCTCTCTCTCTCTCTCTCTCTCTCTCTCTCTCTCCCTCTCCCTCTCTCTCTCTCTCTCTCATCCACTCCACTAGTCTTCTCTAAGCACTCCTGGTTATCCCCCCAGGGTGAGGGATTATGTTTTCGGTCCAGTGAGTCTGTCTGTCTGTCTGTCTGTATCTGTGAGCAGATGCAGGGGTGTCGCACCATATTCTGGGCCCTGGGTACAAGGATGCACTGTCTGCGGGCCCCCCATGATTACGCATTATTTTGTGCTTTAGCTATTTAAAAGAGCAGATTTAGAAGCTCACAGCACGGCACCGAGTGACCCCCAAAATGATATGTATTTGGCCACGGACCCCCATCTCAAAGATGTGCACACATTTTCACGACTTTTCAAAAATAACACATCTACAAGCTCACAGCGCGGCACTCAGCGCTTGTAGAGCTGCTATTTTTCAATAGCTAAAGTATACAATAATTAAGGCCCCTCCACCTTGGGCCCTGGTAACTCAGTCCCACTCCCAAAATGTATACAGTAAATAGCGGCATTTGAACAGTTTAATGGAAACACGAAGAAAGTTTGGACAATAACGCCCTGCTAGAGTAGGCCCTAGACGAGGTTTAAAAGGGATTAAAAACTGGCCCAACAATTAAATCGCAATCACAACAAAACAAATTAATTTCCTTTTTGTTTTGTCATTTTCTCTGATCCAATTGGCCCCAATTTGAAAAAGCACTGCATGTGCTGTAGGCCGCACGCACTTACACACCCATAAGCCTGATAAGGAAGATGAAATCCTTGATCTCTGATGAGCAAAAAGTGCTCATAAGCCCCGCAATGAGTTTAATGGCATTAAGAGGGAGATGCAGAGAGCCGTGATAAGATCCCCCCCCCCCCACGCTCGCTGAAGCTGCTGTGACTAACAGCCCACCTAGGGCACGCACATGCACGCACGCGCGCGCACGCACACACTTCTCAGTCATTTTGCTGCAGGTTCTTTCTCTTTACTATAACTGTCGGCTTTCACTGAAGGATATCATTTACACTCAGTTGCGCACCGGACATTGCAGATCTACAAGCTATTGCGAGTTTGTAGATTGGCAATATTCGGTGGGAGACATAGAAGTGCAGGCAACGGAGTAAAGGGCTTGAGCACTCCAACTATAAAGATAACTATAACTAAATCCACTATTATTTCAATCAATACCCATTGTGTTTTTTTTGTGAACTCTGACATCCATTTAAAACTATATTTTCATAGTTATAGTTATGTGAATGGCATAACCATGTGGCTTTGTCAAGTGAAGCCCTACAGTAATGCTGTTAGAGGTTATTTTAAACGAATGCGTTCAATAGATCGGTGGTTCTCAACCTTTTCAGGCCGCGACCCCCAACATAATCAGCCAAAATGAGCACTAATAGGCACTACTAAGAGTTGAGGCATTACATTTTGTATAACATGGTTCTATTGTGAAAATAGTAGATCTACATGCTCACAACGCCTCGCGAGCATGTAGATCGGCTATTTTCACCATTTCTGCCTCTAATATTTAACAATTTGGCCAATGTTTAATTTGTCGTCTTAGAGGTATTAAAAAGTCCTTCAATCGGCACTTTAGAAATGTGCAGATACCCTCTATACACTTAAACTTTGTTGGTTTGTTTACTGTTGAGAGAGAAAACAATGTTGCACATTATGTTATTCATCTGGGGGTAAAATAATTTGGGGACCCCCCAGGGTCCCCACAGGTTGAGAACCACTGCAATACATTATAGCCCTATCCATTTAAAACTATATTTTTATGGGGCTGTTAAGTATGACATCATTTTGTAGGCAGAGGAGAATTTCTGCCCCCAGTTTCCGTGAATCTTTTTACTATTTTTACTATTTACACATTTTTCTTCTCTTTGTTGTTGAAAGGAAAGTGTTAGAATTATACTTTAGTCGTTATTTTTTAGTTGTTTTTTTAAATAGCGAGGGACAGAAAATGCTCTGGGGGCAGATTCTCCTCTGCCTACAAAATGATGTCACGGCTTAAAAGCCCCATAGTTATGTGAATGGCTTAGTCCTGTCCCCATGTGGCTTTGTCAAGTGAAGCCCTACAGTGCTGTTAAAGGTTATTTTAAACTAAAGCGTTCAATAGATCAGTGGTTCTCAACCTTTTCAGGATGTTTTAATTGGTCAAACTAGCAATAGTATGCATGCTCAGTGCTCACTGCTCAGAAGCATCTATTTTAAACCCTAATGGTGTTGGATATTTCATAAAAGCAAAGGGCAAAGCATCAATCTGCGATTTCCTCAACTGTGTTGGCTGTATGTAGGCCTAGAACATAGGTTTACAATGAGAATACAAAAAAATTAATTTCGCATATCGTGCTAATAGTTTAGGAAACGCTAGTGTGGAGGACTCTTTCACACCGTTTGACAAATCAGGTTTTCTTCAGAATATGTATGACATGACACTGTGGCACATTAGGAGTCCACCAGTACAGTGGTTCTCAACCTCTGGGTTGGGACCCCCAGGGGGCTCAGCAAATTATTTTGGGGGTCCCCAGATGAATAACATAATGTGCAACATTGTTTTCTCACTCAACACAGTAAACAAACCAACATAAAGTTTGCATGTATAGAGGGTATCTGCACATTTCTAAAGTGACAAATTACAAATTAAACAAAATTGTGAAATATTAGAAGCAGAAATTTAACTGAACCGGTTCAACCACGGTAGAAAAGGGGCCTCTGAGACAGACACATTAATATTGATTTCACAATATAAATTGGGGTCCCATAGATAGAAATGCCATTAAATGGGGGTCCATATAGCCTACAAAATGCATGTCAAACTGGGCGTCCTTGAAATAAAAATGTGTGGGAATCACTGCTAGAGCCGTACAAATCTTCTCTTAGGGGTCCCTGTTATATCTTTTCAAGTGGGGGTCCACGTGGGCTATTAAGTGTCAATTTGGGTCCTTGACATGGGAAAGTTTATCCAATTTCCAATAGGGCCTAATTTTACTTCTACTCCAATAGGCTACAGCTCAGATCAGAATATTGTACTTTTATTCAAATTATTTGAAAACTTTAGTTACTAGTTACTTTACAGATATAAATTATAGTTATAAAACATGCATTAACCAGTTTAGCTCTATTTTATACCTAGGCTATTTGAAAATAGCCTATACAAGCTCACGACGCGTCGCATCATGACGACTTTTGAGCTTGTAGATCCATTTTCAAACATGTTGTACTTTTACTTTTGGCGCTTGAAGTACATTTTGATGCCAATACTTTTGTACTTTTACTTAAGTACATTTTGAATTCCTGACTTTTTACTTGTAACAGAGTATTTCTATATTGCTGTATTGATACTTTTACTTAAGTAAAACACGTGAGTATACTTTTTCCACCACTGCCGATGGCGAGGCAACCATGCAAGAACCTGCTCATCAGGAGCAGCTGAGGGGGTCCGGGTCAGTGTTGTCAGGGGTGTCGCACCAAATTCTGGGCCCTGGGTACAAGGATTCACTGCGGGCCCCCCATGAATGTTCTTCATAGCGGGCGGCTTTTAGACTAGGAACGCATTATTTTGTGCTTGAAAAATAGCAGATACAAGCTCGGGAGCTTGTAGATCTGCTATTTTCGAAAAATCGTGAAAATGTGTGCAAGTCTTTGAATATTTCAAATCCTTCCATGTCAGTGGTGCTCAAACTTTTTCACGTGAAGGACCTCCAAAATGAAATGTATTTGGCCACGGACCCCTATCTCAAAATATGTTGTTCCAGGGACCCCCCAGAAGCTAAATGTGAGTTACAAATGTTCGCTTAAAAAAATACATACTGTATATTCAAAGATTTGCACACATTTTCACGACTTTTCAAAAATAGTAGATATACAAGCTCACAGCGCGGCACTGTGAGCTTGTAGATCTGCTATTTTTCAATAGTTAAAGTATAAAATAATTAAGGCCCCCCTCCACCTTGGGCCCTAGTAACTCAGTCCCACTCCCCCCCCCCCCCCCCTCGTGACGCCCCTGAGAGTTGCTGCTCAAGGGCACTTTGATGCTCATCCAAGAGGACCCGAGGATCAAACCAGGAACCTCCAGGCTCACAACATGGCCTTGGTACCTCGCTGAGTCACAGTCCCCCCCCCCACCCCAACTATACTTATGTATGCATGTGCATTTATGTATATACTGTGCGTACATATTGTATTATGTAGGAATAAATATAGCATGTTCATGCACATGTAGCCTACATTGCACACAACTCAAAATGCACAAATAATGTACAAATGCCAGGCTGCTCATTCATGTATGCACAAACAAAGACAACCTTCCACACACACACACTTCCCCTGGGCATAATTGTGTTGACTTGACGCCACCTGCTGTTGTGTTGAAGCACTGCAGCTAAGCTGATTGAGACCAGCAAGGTCAGTGGTTCTCAACCTTTTCAGCCCGCGACCCCCAAAATAATCATATTTTAACTGGGGACCACCCCACCCTGACGAGCACTAAGAGTTGAGACATTACATTTTATATAACATGGTTCTGTTGTGAAAATAGCAGATCTACATATAGATGTGCTATTTTCACAGTTACTGCCTCTAATATTTGACAATTTGGTCAATGTTTAATTTGTAATTTTAGAGATATTAAAAAGGTCCTTACATTGTCACTTTAGAAATGTGCAGATGCCCTCTATACACTTAAACTTTATGTTGGTTTGTTTACTGTTGAGTGACAAAACAATATCGCACATTAAGTTAATCATCTGGGGACCCCCCCCCCCCAAATAATTTGGGGACCCCCCTGGGGGTCCCGACCCACAGGTTGAGAACCACTGAGCAAGGAGACAAGACAGACAGACAGACTGAGTAGTGTTGGTTTGACTGTCAGTCTGTCTGTGTCATCAGGGATTATTTGACAACCGGGAGAGATTCCAGTGTGAGTGCAGTTAATCAGAACTAAACTAGTTCTTCTGGGTTTTCTAGAGATTAGAACAAATTAACCACTTGGCTCCAGCTCTATCCTCCTCTCAGGGAGATCACCCTCCCCAAGTCTCTTAATCACACCCTTGCTTCACTTAATGAGATCCAATTATACACTTCCCGTTTCCCACTCCGACTTTCCTGTGTTCACGCCAGTTATTAAAGTTGTTAAGTACATTCATTAGTTTATCCCATTTGCTTTTGTCCATTTAGTTTAGTTGGAGTTGAGCTTTAAAAGTTCATTCGTTTCAGGAAATTAGTTGGATTTTTAGTCTTAGTTTTGTTAAGGGTTCGTGTTAGAGGAAAGCCTTGATCCATTAATAGGAGCTGAGAACTCAGATGGTAGCATTTCATAGTTTTCCACCGGGGGAAACTACAACATAGACAATTGTACAGACAATTCTACAGCTATCTTTACTTTTCCCCTTTTTAGTTAATTACAACAACCCTGGTTCATACAGTCTTTCTCAAGGTCCCTGATGGGGAAACCCATCACAGAACTATAGCGGAGCAAATCAAAGTTTTGAGTCTGCATCCGTTTCATGTGTGAACCTCCTGGTTTAATCTCTATAAATACAGAAATAAGATTTCTATAGCTATTAGTCCGAGCGTTTCAGGCAAAAATCGTGCATTTGTCTTGGGAAAATTGTGGGAGCCAATCAAAGTTGCTCTCATTGACTATACTGTGATGACTCATCACTAAACCAGTTTTATGGGGTCCGTTTTTAGCCCAAGGAATGTTTTTTTCCTGCAAAACAAATGTTTGCATTGGATTCAGAATCCCAAAAAACACCTAGTTTGACCCCTTACATGTTACTTAAAGCATATGTATTTTTTGTATTATTTCACTCTATAGTAATGTCTATGAGAGCCCAACTTTAATTGGCTCCCACAAGTTTCCCAAGACAAATCTGCGATGGCCCTATAGCCAAAAATGTTCCACATGGCATGTTCTGTGTGCCAAAGTGCACGATTCCATCAAAATACTGCCCGAAACGCCTGGACTATAGGTTCTATTTTACATGACAGTGTTGTTGGCCGGGTGCACAACCCTTGAGCCAGTCAGTGGTGGCTCTTGGGACACGGGGGTGGAGTTTGTTTGTTAGTCCTCTCCCTCAAAAGCTTTAGTAAATGGATTAGACTCACACCACATGAAATGGCCAAATGAGCACAGGAACTGACAGTGTACAAATGGAACCAAATGAACCCGTTGGGTTCCATTTGTACACTGTCACAGTTAGACTTTATGGGTCAATTTAGACCCCCATAAAGGAAACCACAGACCACAGAGTGCCTGGAATCAGGGACGTGCAGAGAATCTTAGAGAGGCAGGGGCTGAAATTTCTTAAAAGGGCCTTTTGGTGAAACTATCGAAAATAGCAGACCTCCAAGCTTGGTGCCTTGCGTGGTTTGCTCTGCCAGCAGTGAATCAATGTGTGGGTGAATGAAATTCATGATCCACGTAAAGCGCCTTGGATAAAGTCGCTTTATAAATGTAACATTGTATAAAGAATGTGTTTCTATGGATAACACAAAATACCTCTGGACTTTTGTGTTATCCTTTTTAGCTCAATTGTTTTACTGTACCTTTGCGTTTACATTTTTGACTAAATAAAGTATTCAATGAATCAATCTAAACCGGACAGGTTGTGGGTTGTATACGAGCTGCGCCGGCACGTCAAGCCCAACCAACTCTCCTGATACCATGCATGTGGTATTTTGCTCGCAACACTGGCAACGCAGGACCAAATCACCTCGTTAGCTTTATCTATTGAATGATGTTGTGGAAATTACGTTTAAATGACTAGAACTCAGATCGTTTAGGTCAGTGGTTCTCATCCTGTGGGTCGGGACCCCCAGGTGGGGTCCCCAAATTATTTTCGGGGGTCCCCCAGATGATTAACTTAATGTGCAAAATTGTTTTCTCACTCAACAGTAAACAAACCAACATAAAGTTTGAGTGTATAGAGGGCATCTGCACATTTCTAAAGTGACAATTTAAGGACTTTTTAATATCTCTAAAATTACTAATCAAACATTGACCAAATTGTCAAATATTTGAGGCAGTAATTGTGAAAATGACCGATCTACGCGAGGCGTTGTGAGCATTATTTTCACAACAGAACTATGTTATACAAAATGTAATGTCCCAACTCTTAGTGCTCGTCAGGGTGAGGGGGTCCCCAGTTAACATATGATTATTTTGGGGGTCGCGGCCTGAAAAGGTTGAGAACCACTGGTTTAGGTCAGAGTGACATATACAGGGTTCCTTGGGGGTGGGTTCCAAACTGGACCCTTACAGGTCCGTGAATTCATATGGAGCCAAATCAGGTTCTGTTTGAATACTCAAGGGTTGAGGGCGTTGACGTACGAGGGAAACGCATCATTCACTCACTCGGTATGCAAAGACGACAAGGCGTACTGAACAAACAGAAAGACTTTAATGTTTGTTTGTTTTAAAGGTTACTAAACATTTCTACTTTGTAAAAAAAACGACCCAGAACAATCTCAAGCATCTTTTAACACATCACACCTTTCATTAAAACTTTGGAAAAAAGACATAAAAAAAGAAAGAAAACGAAAAAGGAAAATCTGCAAATTGATTTACAAAATATATACATGAGGTATATACATATACATACACACACACACGGATATATGGGAACGCAACATTTGATTTCTTATTTCGATGCATGCGCAGAAAGATCTCTTCACATATCCATGCGTGTGTTCATGTATTTGTACGTACGTGTGTATATATACTGTTCATCAAGTGTCTGGCTGTCTGCAGCTCGTTAATCAATCAACTAATTAGCTAATCAAGGACTCTATTGGTCAAGAACTGGTCACATCTCATGGACGTGCCCACCAACAGCTTTCCTGACATTCATATTGGACACGGGACACACCACGGGACACACACACACCACGGCAACCGTCCACGCTGCCTCGGTCCATGGAGGGACGCGTCTGTCCATGGGAGGACACGTCCGGCAATGTAGGAGGAGGACATGTCCGCCCAGAGAGGACGCGTCCGTCTATGGAGGACATTTTTTATTTATTTTTTTCCATGGGGGGACATGTTGGGAGAATGTGTCCACGTACGAGGACATCTCCGTCCATGGGGCCGGCCGGACCCGCCTCGGTTCCGGGGCCCCATGGAGGGACATGTCCCTCCACGTCCGTCCACGGAGGACATGTGATCAGCCAGGTGAAGACCTCAGCCAGAGAAACCAAGCTAACAGGAGAAATATTCAATAAACAGAAAAAACAGTTACGTTCTTCTACAGTAGTTTAAATGACGTTTTATAGTAATTATTATTAGTACAGAGAAGTTATGGGTGGATTATGTGATCTGCTCTACTCAAATCACTCGTCTTTCCCCGACGACGCCTCAGTTGGGACTTAAAACTTCGCGAAAACAAACCGCGTGCTCCTAGTGAACGCTAGGACACGGGTTGTCCCAAGTCCCACCCGTCTTATATCACGTGTCGACCCTCTCTGTCTTTCTACGCTGATCTTTAACCTAAAATAAACTCAAAAACTATTTGAACTCAAAAATATCCAGCGGGATCGCAATAACTTGATTCGATTAAGGAGCCCCTTTTGCTTAACATCCGCTTAACCTTCTCGTGATCTTCGGTTCACTCACCCTACTCTCATCAGCCTCAAAATACCATTTCAGGTCTGAACTGAAGGAGCGTCAAAGACAAAAACTAGATTTTCTTTATGATGCAATCTCCCAAAACTAAGGAACGATTGAAGGTTGTCGCCATAAGATTTCGTCAACGCTCCATTGCACAAGGGTGTAAATGTTTTTCTTTTTTAGTTTGTTTCTTGCCGAGCGTCCGATCTACAAGTCGACGACGCAATACGTCCTTGGCTTGTAGATGAGTCGTACTGCAAAAGGATAAATGATGTCCGATTCATCATACTTGGTTACATGCCAGCGTCACGCTGCGGAAATATCCAAACAAAGCTTGTGAGCCGTGGATAGCCAGTTTGTGTGCCGAGAAATTTCGGGAGTTTGTTTGCGAAAAATTGCTTTAGCGTGTGAGCCAAAAAACAGGCAAGGTTTCTGAGCCAAAAATAGCCAGGTTTCAAGAGCCGAGAGAACAGCCGATCTAAAAAACTCAAAAAAAGCATTTAGATTAACCGTTTTCGGGCGTGCGACGGCTGCTGCGCAACAAAGTATGAATCGAGACTTTTTTTTTTAAGAAGGGAGTTCCGGACGATGACATCACACGGATTTGCGGGGCGGAGCAGGTCACACGTTGGAGGCGGAATATACAGCAGAAGACAACATCCATGTATAGCAGATATACATCACTGACCGAGTGAACTGATCTGGGCGCCACAGCTAGACGTCATGTATAGCGGATATACATCTCCGGCCAGCGAAAAAAAACGATCCGGGTAACAGCTAGCGAGGTTAGCGTGGTGGTTAGCATGGGGGGGGTTGACTTTTCTTCTTTTTTTTTATTTTCTCGTTTTTTAATTTTTTTGTAGGTTCGTTTTGTGGAAATATTTCTCATGTTTTCCTGTCTTCAGTTATGAATGTAGAGGGTCTGTTGACGACGTCCATCCCCATCTCTCCTTGCCCATTCTCTCCCTCCCTGCTTTATTCCGTTGTGTTCGGTTCTATCGCTACTACAACCTAACCATTTATCTCTCTCTCTCTCTATCTACCTCAGTGGTTCCCAAAGTCCATTTCAGCCTCTCTTTTCCTTTATGGGGGCCTAAGTTGACCCTTGCAAGTCTGTAACTTTGACAGTGTACAAATGGAACCAAATGGACCCTTTCGGGTCCATTTGGTTCCATTTGTACACCGTCAAAGTTAAAAGGGACATTCCACTTTCCAAACAACTTTTGTTCATTTTATCGTCTACTCAGGCTTTTGTGAACACCCTGGACAGTTTTATATTTGAAATTCATTTTATAAGACACTCCCCCCGTCCGGGCCCCATTCCTATACAAACCCACGGTAACGTCAAACTCCACACCACGATAGTTTAATAAAAAAAACACCCGTCTTTTTTTTTCTGGTGACTCATACTACCCTCCTAATACGTGAGCTGGCCATGTTTTGTAGAGATGTTTTGGAATAGTACATTAAGGAGCAGACTCCTTGGACTCGGGATAGATTTCTATGATAACCAGCCTTGCGTCAACCCGATCGCGACCAAATATGGGCGTCCTGGGCCTGCTAGATGAAGAGTGCAGGACGCCTAAAGGTTCGGATGACTCCCGGGCCCGGAAGCTTTACAATTGTGAAAAAAAGCAGATCTATATGCTCACAACGCCTCGCATTGCGAGGCGTTATGAGCATGTAGATCTGCTATTTTCACAGTGTGAGGGCTTCTTAGAGAAGAATAAAGATTCTAGGAGGTTAGTATGAGTCCCCAGAAAAAATAAAAGACGGGTGTTTTTGTTGAATCTAATCATGGTTAGAATGGAGTTTGTATAGGAACGGGCCCTGGATGGGGAATGTCCGATAAAACATCGAATAGAACATCAAATATCGAATCAAGCAATTTAAAAACTGTCCAGGGGTGTTTACAAAAGCCAGCGTAGACGATAAAACGACCAAAAGTGTTTTTGAAAAGTGGAACATCCATTTAAGGGGAGACCTTCAAAACGTCAGGAGTTTGGGAACCACTGCTCCAAAACCCCTCCATCATCTCCATCCCTCTCTCTCTCTCTCCCCCTTTCCACGTCGAGACACTCAATTCATCATCGCCACGCCGCCGTTGTTGTTGTTGCTGCTGCCGTTGCCCGCCGCCAGGCTCCCCGTGTCGCCGCGCTTCGTGGCGCTGTTGGCGGTCTCCTCCGCCACGTTGTGGTCGAAGCTCTTCTCCTCCAGCGGCTTGCCGATCCAGGCGCCGTAGCCGTGCAGGCTGAGGGCCTGGAAGAACTGCTCCTTGACCTGCTGGAAGGGCCGCGCTGCCAGCTTGGCCTGGGGTGGGCGAGATGGAGAAAAAAAATACAATGTCACCATGTTTTCCCCAAGCTGTATCACGACACACGATCTAATCGCGATTCTTTACGGTACAACCACCTACAGTACAAGGTAACACAAACTAAAAGGAAAAGGAGTAACAAGCCCCTTTTCGACAGCAACTTTAGGGCCACACTACACGACACCGCACCACATAACAGTCTACATTTTCCAATACACAAAAGTACCCATATCGGTAAGAAACATATTTACCTTTTTAACTGTGATTATAATACAATATAAACACACAATAAAATCTATTATCATGTATTACAACTACATCTTGGTGGTCTAAATGAAAAGTCAGTAAGTTTGGCCCATCTCAGACCTACTCTAGATTGGATACTTTTTAGTACCATGTTTAGTACCGCTTTCACACCACTCAACTCAGGTCTTTGTAATGGAAAACCTGGCACAAGTGGGTGGTGTGGAGTGGTGTGGTGTTGGGCCAGGTCAGTGGAAAAGGGGCTAAAGTGGGGTCCAGGGACTCTCTGGGATCCTTTTGGGAGGCTAAATTGACCCTTACAAGTATGTAACTTAAGGGTCCATTTGGTTCCATTTGTATACTGTCAGAGTTAAAGGGAGACCTTGACATTCTAAAGTTTGGGAACTGATTTAGACAAAAATGCAGGTTTAAATGCATTCTGCAATGAATCTCTGTGTTAACAATTCAACAGGATTTTTTTTACGGCTCTTTTTAAGGCTCCCTCGCTGTATCACGATGTATACCATATCTCTGAAAAGGCATATCGTGGAGACATTGTATGGTCTCAACGATATTCACCACCATATCGCCCAACCCTTACCTGGGCGTACGACTGGTGCAAGAGCAGGTCCGTGCGGCCCGACATCTGGCACAGCACCCGGAAGAGGCGGAACAGGTTGGACTTGGACACGCGTGACACGTCCAGCTTGGACCTGAGAAAGGACAACAGGGGGAAGACGGGTTTTAGAGCTTTGCCAAGGGATGGGACGATAAGCGATATTATCGTTTATCGTGATAAAAAAAACACTCACAATCGTATTGTGATATCATCCTCCGCCATGCACTGAGTTCAATTCACCTTTAATTTGCCGAGCTGTATAGCCGATACCACCTAAACCCCCTATAATCTGTAAAAGGTGCTTATAATAATATGTACTTGATAGTCTTTTTTTCACTCTATCAAATGGCTTTGCCAAAAATAGCCGATCTACAAGCTCGTTGCGACGCGTTGTGAGCTTGTAGATCAGCTATTTTTTGGCAAATGTTTGGCCCCAGGATAATGGATTTAGATTATCGCGATAATATCGAAAATCGTGATTTCTTTTGTCACAATAATCATTATATGACATTTTCATATCGTCCCATCCTTAGCTTTGCCGAAAGGATCGACATTCAAGAGGGCTTTTTTGTTATTATTATTGTGAATCGATCTCGTTCCAAGGCCGATTTCTGATTCTTATTTTGTACGTTCCTGATGTTTGTCCCGCATCGGGAGGGCACAGAAGTGGGCGTGCATGCGCTAGTCTCATGCAGTCAGATAACACTCTGAATGCTATATAGCAGGGGTCTTCAGCGTTTTTCAGGCCTAGATGTTTATTTTTATATATATTTATATATATATATAGATTTCATAGATAGCTTCATAGACTTGTTTGACCATCATGGTGTGTTGGATTCACGTTGATGTGCATTTTATGTGTGAACACCTGACCTTTGGCTCTGTACTTGGTCTGCTCTTTTCTCCCCCTCTACACAAAACCTCTTTGTCGAAAATAGCTAATCTACAACCCTACAAATTCAAGGTTCGGCGCAAGGTGTTGTTGTCTTGTAAATCTGCTATTTTCGGCAACATATCTAGGGTAAAAAAAAAAAAAAAAGAATCATATCACACAAAGATTTGGCAGCCCGCCTGTAGTAACTCCGGACCCCCTGTTTAAGACCCCTGCTATATAGACTATACTACATGCCCCCTATAAGCCCAGAAAAAGGAAGTGGTAATATACGCGGCCACAGGCTATGGGCAGGCTATAGGGCCTGTAGCCGGTGCGGTGGGTGGACGCCACTTACTGACTAATGGACAATTTTGATTGGCACTGCACTGATAAGCAATATTTGTGTTGTGATTTTAGCTATCTATCTATCTATCTATCTATCTATCTAGGGCATACATGGGCAACTGGTGGCCCGGGGGCCACATGTGGCCCGGAACCTTCACTTAATGCGGCCGGCAGGTTAATATTGGAATATGATATATTATTGATTTCAGCTGTTACAATTCCAAACATGCAAACATGACCCGCTTTAATTACTACTAGCACTACCGCTCTCTATTAGCTACAGCGCCAACTACTAGCACTACCGCTCTCTATTAGCTACAGCGCCAACTACTAGCACTACCGCTCTCTATTAGCTACAGCGCCAACTACTAGCACTACCGCTCTCTATTAGCTACAGCACCAACTACTAGCACTACCGCTCTCTATTAGCTACAGCGCCAACTACTAGCACTACCGCTCTCTATTAGCTACAGCGCCAACTACTAGCACTACCGCTCTCTATTAGCTACAGCGCCCGCTCTCTATTAGCTACAGCGCCAACTACTAGCACTACCGCTCTCTATTAGCTACAGCGCCAACTAATAGCACTACCGCTCTCTATTAGCTACAGCGCCAACTAATAGCACTACCGCTCTCTATTAGCTACAGCGCCAACTAATAGCACTACCGCTCTCTATTAGCTACAGCGCCAACTAATAGCACTACCGCTCTCTATTAGCTACAGCGCCAACTAATAGCACTACCGCTCTCTATTAGCTACAGCGCCAACTAATAGCACTACCGCTCTCTATTAGCTACAGCGCCAACTACTAGCCCATACACTGTTTTTATCACGGCTTTGCATGGTGGATCCAGAGTGCTGGATACAAGTACTGGAGCAGACTTCTGGAATGGAGTGCTCGGAATGGAGCACTTGGATCTGACTTTTTTGCCACAGTCCGATCTAATCTGAGCCATCTGGGAACCCTGTTAATTCGTTAACTGTCAAAAACATCCTTTACGCCTTTTTTAACAATGGTGTCAAGTGCCATAAACGCGATAAAGTGTCGTTATACAACAATCCAAAAACGATAGCCGAAACTGAGCCCAGCAGTGCCCAGTTTGTCTAGGTACTTCCGGATTAGGGCCAGTGACCCGGAACCGGAAACGAGTGTTTGTCGTTTTCCATTCGTTTCCATTATAAGCATCTTTGGGAATATCTCCACAATCGTTGCTCTGTTTTGCATGCGTTTCTTTTTAGTTGTTTTGGTTCGTGAACGTGGAACAGCGTGCACACGCATCATGCTAGATCCGTGCACGATCGCGCACGGATTGCACGCGCGTGCCCACGTGTAAGAAAACTGTTCTCTCTCTGCTTTAGACTGTGTGTGTGTGAGCGGGATTTGTGTGTGCTACACACACACACACACACACACACACACACACCACCCTCTAAACAGAGATCAAGCAGCCATTTCATCTCTGGTTTGAGATATAAAAAAACATATACATGTATAAATGCATGTTTTGGCCTTGCTCTGAGCCGATAACTAAAGAACGGAACATGCCAAGAACTTACTTCCTTTTTTTTCTTTTCTTTCTTGGAAAATAGAGGAGTAGATCTTTATTTTGAGCTTTATATGTATGTATCGTCGTTGTCGGGTGGAAACCTTGGATGTCCAAAACCGTTTGTTTTGTATTTATCATTTGAAAAATGATTTAAACTAGTGAAAACAGCAGATCTACAAGCACACACCGCCTCACACCGCAAGGCGTTGTGTGCTTGTAGATCTGCTGTTTTCACTACTTTTGCGCGACGGCCTTGTATGATGAAGCAGGGCTTTGCGAAAAAATGTACACATTTGAAACTCGGAGATACGAGGTTTCTGCCCGACAGTGACGATATGTAGTTGAAGTACAACATATTATTTGGGTCTCTAAAGAAAGGTGAAAATGTTGAAAATGGCTGGCAGAAGCTAAATCAAAGTCAATCAAAATCTGGCAGTAAATGAGGGAGGGATCACTTTGATAGAGGATTGGACTGTGTCGTCACCTCGCCATAATGCAACTCCAGAAAGGTTGGCAAGGAATCCAAAAATAATTGCTCCCATTGATTAGAAATGTATAATCCAGTACAGGCTTTACAGGCTTCCTCCTTGACTTACGTTTTGTTACCCCGAGGAGGCTCTAGGTGAGCTATTCTAGCCCGTAAACGAACGCAAACAAAGTTGATTATTTGAAGATCCGGATCCAGATCCCCGGATCCAGTCCGGGTTTTCTTCCTAGTAAAAATAACAAAATCGACAGGAAGTTGACATTTTTTATTTCCAAAACAAAAGAAGATAGTACCCGGTTTGGTCATGTTCTGTAATCCATATTGTCAGACTCAACTTTGTTTGTGTTCGTTTATGGGCTGAAATAAAACTTCGCCTCAGTCTCTTAACTATATGATGTAAGTGAATGGGGAGCATGATTTGAATTAGACATTTATAATCAATGGAGCAATTATTGCAAATGTTGTGCCCACCTTTGGAGTAACAGCATGACAAGGTAACACCACAACACAAATCTCTACCAAAGTGGTCTTGTCCTTTAATTTCCGAACGGCAGTACCACAAGGGATTTTCTGTGACCACTGCAAAAGTTGGCATGGTCAAAACCTTTCAAGTGTCAGATCCAACTATGGCCATACATCTACGAGTTCACAAAGCGCCGCATCATGACTGAATGACATTTTCAAATAGCTTGTGTATGAAATAGGAACACAAAAACTCTCACCCTAAAACACGCTTGCCCCTGGTCAAATCCGGGTTTTCCTTAACGTAAACTCAGTAAAACTATGCCTAAACCTAACCTTATTCCTAAACGTAAACTCAGTAGGTAAACCTAACCTTATTGCTAAACCTAACCTCAGTAAAACTATGCCTAAACCTAACCTTATTGCTAAACCTAACCTCAGTAAAATTATGCCTAAACCTAACCTTATTCCTAACCTAACCTCAGTAAAACTATGCCTAAACCTAACCTTATTCCTAAACCTAAACTCAGTAAAACTATGCCTAAACCTAACCTCAGTAAAACTATGCCTAAACCTAACCTTATTCCTAAACGTAAACTCAGTAGGTAAACCTAACCTTATTGCTAAACCTAACCTCAGTAAAACTATGCCTAAACCTAACCTTATTGCTAAACGTAAACTCAGTAAAACTATGCCTCAACCTAACCTTATTGCTAAACCTAACCTCAATAAAACTATGCCTAAACCTAACCTTATTGCTAAACCTAACCTCAGTAAAACTATGCCTAAACCTTACCTGCTTCTTCAACTTAACTTCAGTATAAAGGCCCTTTCCCACTGGGTGCGATAACGATAAAAAATATCGTTTTTCAATTGAAGTGGATGGTAGCGTCTCCACACCACAACGATAAAGCCGTAATAATTGATGTGAAGGCCATCGCCGACATATCGTTATCGCGCCTAGCGGGAAAGGTCCTTTACAAATACAAGAACCACTGGGGGCAAGGGGGACAAAATGGGTGCGAGCGTGTTTTGGGGCGAGCCTAGGGCTGTCACGATTATGCCATTTTACATGACGATTAATTGTCACTCAAAGAATTTGCGATAAACGATTTAATTGTGTTTTTGTCGTTGACAATTACATTCCTGTTTGGCTTTTAGGCTTTGAAGTTGCCCAAGGTAGATATGACACATAACCTAAATATACAAAGAAATTACTGACATATTTGACAACTTTATACTTAAAAAAGAACATTGATAGTGGAAATAGCCGAGCTTATTAAAAATTATGAATTATGATTATGAAAAATAATCGTGATTATGTCAAATAATCGCGATTAGGCAACGATTATGTAATAATTGTGACAGCCCTATAGGCGAGCCTTCCCGTTACCTAAGATAGGGCTTAAGAGGTAGGGATAGGGAACTAGTGGACGGCAAACTCACCCGTCCAGTTTGCCTTTAGTTCCGTCCAGGACCTCCACAGTAAGCTGGTCAGGTGTGCTCCAGTTGACGCTGGACTCCTTGGTCTTACCAGTATGTCTGGTGGAGTCGTACACACTGACCCTCCCCACCTGAGGACACAGAGGAACATGAGGTCTGTCAAATCCACTGTTCCGCACATCAGACAACTTTAAAGTTGTACCATGTAACTTTTTTTATAAAACAAATCTTAAAATTGTCCTAACTGTTAAATCGCTAAAGTTTTAGAACACCCACTCCGTTATTTTCAGCTTCTGAAGCCTTCTCTTTATATGTTTTCTATGACCCTGGCCGTGGACCGGATTTCGCGCCAAAATGACGTAATCTGCATCATCTGTATACGTTGTGTATACGTTGCCCAATCACATCGCCGATCATGCACACATGGTACACTACCGGCCAATCACAGCGCATCTTGAAGTGGGGTCGCCATATTTGTAGTCGCCCGTGTGTCTCTTTACTCAAAAGGTAATCTCGCCTACCAGGCAGGGTGAAGTAGTCCGTTTCTCCGGAATGCCTGAACGCACAGGAACCAGGGACCCCTCTAAAGATAGCTCTCGGCGTTGTGGAGGCAGACGCGGGGGTGTGAAGGTACGAAAAACGGGCGAAAGACGCGAACGCGACCGCGGTTTGCTATAGGGCTACTGACCACTAGTTGAGCATCTTACACAGTATAGCTTTAATGTTTCAACCCGAGGGAAAAAGAAATGACAGAATTTATAAGAACTGTTATTTTGGTTGACCGGTTATCACTCCTATGGTACAAAATCCTCGACAATGACAACAAAATATTTGAAGTTTTGGGTCTGAGAAGATAAATCTCATCAAATGGTGGTCCGTCAAATAAATAATGGACCTAGATATGAAGAGGGTTGAAAAGCACTGCTCTAAAGTCTAAACCAGGGGTCTTCAACAGGGGGTCCGGGACCCCTAGGGGATTCTTAGAGTTACTACAGGGGGTCCTCCAAATCTTTTTTTTTTTCTCCTTTTTTATATTAACCACTTGAGCCCTAGTGTCCATATTCTGAGTGAGAACCTTAGCCAAAAATAGCAGATCAGCAAGCTCACAACGCCTCGCACAGCGAAGCATTGTGAGCTTGTAGATCAGCCATGTTTAGCGAAGAGCTTGGATGTAGAGGGAAAAAAAGAGCAGACTAGGTACAGAGTGAAAGGTCAAGTTTATTAAGTATTGACAGTTCAAGTGGTTAAATATCTGGTAACATAAATTGACATGAATCTAAAATACACTGATGATTGTGCTGTCAAACGATGAAACTATATGGAATCTGGGGGTCCCTGCTTCATCGCTCTCTCAGCTAAGGGGTCCTTGACATGAAAACGTTGAAGACACCTGCTCTGAAGTCTAAATGGAAGGTCACATCCAACATTGTGTGAATGGCTGTCAGTAGGGCTGTCACGATATGACATTTTACATGACGATTAATTGTCACTCAAATAATTGCGATTAACGATTTAATTGTGTTTTTGTTGTTGATAATTACATTTCTGTTTGGCTTTTAAGTTGCACATGGCAGATATGACACATAACCTAAACATACAAAGAAATTATGGACATATTTGACAACTTTCTACTTAAAAAATAACATTGATAGTGATGCGACGCATTGTGAGCTTGTAGATCTGCTATTTCCACTATTTTTTACTTAACTCATTCTGTGCCTATCCCGAACATGTTCGGGATATGTTCAATCCAAAACATTTTTTTTTTTATTAATTGACTTACCCTGAGCTGCTTGTAGAGTCGTGGGTGGTCCTGGCTCGTCCTACGCTAGCCAGCTAGCCATTTTACATGGTCCGACAATATATTCCATTAAAAATGGTTTAAAATACATTTTTGAGACCCCCAATGTTCACCGAATGTTCAGCGCCGCTTCCGGAACGTAGTCCAGTGTGCCTATCCCGAACATGTTCGGGATTTTTAATGAAATGAATAAAATGATCCGAGGCCTTCTGAAGCCTGAGCCTAAATTTAAAATCCAGTGGTCCAAATCCTGGGGAAGCCATGCCGGCCGTGAGCCGCGAATGTAGCCGCGAATCGCCGCCGAATCCAATGAAAAACCACATCTTTGGAGGCCCATATCTCTGGATTGTGTTTTTAGGGATGTGGCGCGAGGTTTATTTACGGCGAAATCGCCGAAAAATGATCTTTAAAATGACAAAATGGGAATAGCTATTCTGTTAGCATTATCATCCGGGACCTTTCCATGACGTGCACGAACGTGAGCATGCGCGTCACTGCAACGTGAGTCCCCGGATGCTAATGCGCTCGCCTATGGGAGAAAGCCTGGCATTCTTTGGCGCCATCTAGGGGCTGGCACTGGTAGGGTTAAAAAATATATATATATGAAACATTTTCAACATTCACGATTATGAAAAATAATCGCGATTATGTAAAATAATTGCGATTAGACGATTACGTAATAATCGTGACAGCCCTAGGTGGTACAGTACAGTACCTCGGGGTGGTTGAGGGTGAACGGGGCGCGGAGGCTCTTGGCGAAGGCGTCTCCGTCCCTGGACAGACGGCAGCACACCGCTCTGGTCAGGTGACCATGGCTGTACAGGTACCCTGGAGGGACAGACAAGACGACACATTGAATCATCAAGTCGTTCACGGAAATCTCCATGTTTCAACGTTTTAATGCATTTTTTTCACCAAAGCAGCTAAAAATAGCCAATCAGTGACTGCGTTTCAATTGAACAGTGTACAGCGGCGGCTCCAGAGAATCGTGACTGGGGGGGCTGTGGGGGAGCTGGCTTTTTTTTAGAGCTGGGGCGAATTAATTTTGGCTACAAACAATAACTAGTACTAATACGACAAATGAGATTCTCTCGCTTATAGGGTACGGATAACTGAACAGACCAGATTATTGTCAGTTTCCAGCTCCAAATCTGTAGGTGATCAGATAGGGTTTTTGTGAGGCTGAAGAAAAAAAGTATGATTTTATAGTGGCTTGGGGGGGCTTAGGGGGGCTTAGGGGGTGCTAAGCCTTCACCAGGGAGCCGCCCCTGATAGTGTAACGCAGTCACTGACTGGCCCGGTTATTTTCTGATGTCTCATACTCTCTCCCTGACTGCTACGGGGTTATATGGGGTTACAGTAGTAGTCAGGTACTAACCCAGGGTGATGGACTTCAGGTAGATGGGGTTAACCCATTTAGAACGGGTACACTGTATTGTGTATTATTATTTTATGTTTTAACTATTGAAAAATAGCAGATATACAAGCTCACAGCGCGGCACCGAGTGCCGCACTCCGAGCTTGTAGATCTGCTATTTTTGAAAAATCGTGAAAATTAGAATTTTGTCCTTTTCACTTAACTGGAGCTCAGTTAGTTTGTTGTTGAGAGACTACTATGTCAGTGGTTCTCAAACCACGGACCCCCCATCTCAAAATATTTAGTTCCAGGGACCCTCCAGAAGCAAAATTTGAGTTACAAGCATTCGCTTTGAAAATACATATATTCAAAGATTTGCACACATTTTCACGACTTTTTCAAAAATAGCAGATCTACACACATCTGCTATTTTTCAATAGCTAAAGCATTTCAATAATTCTAGGCCTAAATGGGGTTAAGGTAGTAGTCAGGTACTAACCCAGGGTGATGGACTTCAGGTAGATGGGGTGCAGGAAGTGACTGAGCAGCGCCCCCTGGAGGCCCAGGACGTTCCAGCGCATGATCTTGTCGCTGCAGCTCATGGTGCGGAGCCTCTCTCCGTGCTGGATGCCGTCCCACGTGGGCACGATGGCACTGGACTCCACCGGGATGGTCCCCTCCCCTGACACACACACACACACACACACACACCAAGGTTATTATAGTAAATGAAAACGAACTAAAAACTAACTAAGCTTTTTTTTTTAAACGAAAACGAACTGAAACGGTATTGTGTGTTTACAAAACTAACTAAAATAAACTAAAATTATAGAGAAAATCTCCTTAGTTTTCGTCTTTTGTATAATAAATAATAATAATAAAAATAAAAAACACCAGTTGGTGAGATCAAAGAGAGAAGTTGTATGTCTCAACATTCCTGCCACTCTCCACAATATGATGTTTTGTTGATTTTCTTAATTAGACAATACTTTTTCCGGAGCTCTCACCCCTGACAAATACCCCATATTATGTAAAAGACTAAAACTAACACTAAAACTAATAAAAACTAAACTAAAACTAAGCATTTTCAAAAAATGAAAACGAAACTAGCAACCTCACTTTAAAAACGAATTAAAACTAAACTGTAATTGAAAACAAAACCTCAAAACTAATAAAAATTAAAACTAATGGAAAAATCACACACACACACACACACACACACACACACACACACACACACACACACACACACACACACACACACACACACACACACACACACACACACACACACACACACACACACACACACACACATTCAAAATAATGTGACACACAGTTGTGCACTGGTGGATTGTAACTGGCGTAAAGTGTAACCTTTAATGTATACACCAGGGTTCCCCAATAGGCGGCCCGCGGAGGGGGCTACTGGCTGGCCCCCACCAACCCCAGTAATAATGGTGAGCAGCAACAACACTAGTATATCGTCGTTGTCGGGTGGAAACCTCGTATCTCCAAATTTGTACGTTCTTTCGCAAAGCAAAGCCCTGCTTCATCATACAAGGCCGTCGCACAAAAGTAGTGAAAACAGCAGATCTACAAGCACACAACGCCTCGCGGTGCAAGGCGTTGTGTGCTTGTAGATCGGCTGTTTTCACTAGTTTAAATCATTTTTAAAATGATAAATGCAAAACCAACGGTTTTGGACATACAAGATTTTCACCCGACAACGACGATATCTGAACTGTCGCTGGAGTAGCGGGAACGCCACCGTCGCCCGCTGCAATGTTGTGGCCCTCGGCTTGGCACCCTAGACATAATTCGGCCCTTGGGGAAAACTAATTGGGAAACCCTGTATACACTATAGCCCCTTTTCCACTGACATGGCACACCACTCCAATCCACCCACTTGTGCCAGGTTTTCCGTAGAGTGGTGTGAAAGTGGTACTAAACGTGGTACCAAAAAGTATCCAATCTAGAGTAGGTCTGAGCTGGGCCAAACAGGGCCAAACACTTCATAATGACTGATCACTCACTGACTTTTCATTTAGACCACCCAGGATATAGTTGTAATACATGATGATAGATTCTATTGTGTTATAACCACTATTATAATCTATTATAGTGTATTATAATTATCATAGTAATACACATTAATACTTTATAGTGTATTATAATCACAGTTATAATGCATTATAGTGTATTATAATTAAGATAGTTGTAATACAAATGTATATTGTATTATAATCACAGTTAAAAGGGTTAATTTGTTTGTTACCGATAGGGGTACTTTTGTGTAATGGAAAATGTAGATATTGGTGTGTGGTGTGGTGCAGTGTAGTGTGGTGCTAAAGCTGCAGTGGAAAAGGGGCTTATATAGCAATAGCAGGCAAACGTCTCGACCTGAAAAGTTTAGGAACTACTGCTGTATAGTAGGAAGTACAAAACAATCCTATTTGAACTGGGGACCCCACAACCCTGACAAGCACTTGGAATTGTAGGCATTACACCAAGATTGACTCTGTTCCACGGATAAATTGTGACAATAACTTATCTTCAAGCTTGTAGATCAGCCATTTTCAAAAGATTATTATTTGACAATTTGGCCAATGTTTGACCAGTATCGTTTATTTTTTATAGCATCGTTTCTTGATTACTTTTGATGCAATAATGGTCTTCTTTCATTTCTCTTTTTTGTATTAAAAAGGTCTTAAAAGTCCTTAAGCGGGGCCTCTGTGTGTGCGGCTGTGTGCAGACACCGCAGATACACGGCGTCGCTCTGGAATAAGGTCTATAGAGGTACGTTTGGAGCAGTGTAAAAGGTTTCAATGTAAATGTCTAAAGTTGTCACCGTTCTCCACTTTGGTGCGCAGTTTTCCCTGCTTGGCGTTCTCAAACAGCGGCTGGTGACCCTCGACCTCGTCTCCCGTCTCGCTGCACGACTTGTCAAACAGAGCCCCGTCTCCACAAGGGGCAGTGCTTACAGACACACACAGACAAAGAGACAGACACAGGTAGACAGAGACGCACACCAAGACAGACAGGAAAACACAAACAAACGCAGAGAAAGGAGAGAAAAGTTAGTACGTAATGGTTCTAAATCCGGGTTGGAGAAAGAGAAAAGTTACAAAGCACTATCATCCTCCCATCTCCCGGAGAGAGATTTCCCCTGGCAAACCGCCCCAGCCCTCCCTTCCCAGCGTTTCCCCTGGCAACCGTCCCATCTCCTAGAGTTTTTTTTCCCCTGTGTGAACGAACAGACCTTAACCCATTTAGGCCAAGGATTATTGAATGCTTTAACTATTGAAAAATAGCAGATATACAAGCTCACAGCGCGGCACCGAGTGCCGCGCTGCGAGCTTGTAGATCTGCTATTTTTGAAAATTAAATGCTATGGCCAGCAGTACGTAATGGTTCTCCATCCAAGCTTTCGTACGGTCTTGTCTGTTAGGACCATGGTTTCTCAAAGTGGATTCCAGGGACTCTGTGGGTTCCAAGTCTGTAACTCTGACAGTATACAAATGGGGGGGTTCATTTGGTTCCATTTGTACACTGTCAGAGTTAAGGGGAGACCTTGAGAATTTGAAAGTTTGCGAAACACGGTTAGGACGTTAACAGGGTTCTTCATACCGAGAAGTGAGGACTAAATGGTAAATTATATGTGTGTGTGTGTGTGTGTGTGTGTGTGTGTGTGTGTGTGTGTGTGTTTTTAAGCAAGATAATACATCAATACATCAAAAATGCATAGAAATCGTAATCTAAGAAAAAGAACATAAGGTAGACCAAGTAAAAAAACGTTATATAAAACCTAAACAAATGCCATCTAACTTTCATGTATGGTCATTGATGGTAGGCGAGTGCTACAGTAAGTGCTATGGGCCTAGGTGGAGTCTGAAGAGGTGAGTCTTCAGACCACGGCAGAAGCTAGGGAGTGAGTCTGTAGTTCTAAGTGCGACAGGAGGTTTGGGAGCCAGGAGGGCGAATTGTCTAGGACGAGTGGATTTTTGTCCAGGGATCTCTTCCTCGTTACGCAACATGTCTTGCTCAAGGACACTGACGCTAACCCAGTGCTTTAACCTTTAACAAACAACTGTGTGTTCTAAACAAAACATATCACTCACCCTACTCTAACGCCAATTAAGCACACACAATGGATCCTTCTACACAGTAGATGCTGTACGAAACACCATTTGTATGGCAGGGTTAAAATGACTCCATACAATATGTAGAATATAATATTAGGTCTTACTGAATTTTAGGAGGGGAGGATCAGATCAATGCCGACATTCAATACGATTTTTTTTTTTTAAACAAGAGTAAATCAAACGTATTTAATTCTCGTGGATCAATATCAATCACATATTTTTTAGGAAATCTATCCCCGGTAAATTCTAGTAGGATACAGTCTGGATCCTCCCATTCAGAAAGGTAAAAATACATTGCATAGTACACACGATAGGCTCCATGCACAGCAGCCACATTGGAACCAAATTGGGCATCTTCCTCATTTCATTCACAGGTGTTACCAATGATACTAATGAAGGCTCCGTTCCATTCTGGTCCAACAGAGTCAAGAGTGATGATGTTGTGCATGTTGGCTCACTGCTATACCAGTGGGTCTTGAATTGAGGTCATGGTTCCTTGAGGGGAGGTTCCAAATGCCCCTTACGAGTCTAACTCAGAGTGTACACATTAGTGATGCGCGGGCCGAGGTTCGGGCGGGTTATCACCACTCTCATGTGCAAAAAATAAATATGAATAATCACCTGTTCTTATTTGCCTTTTATTCTTAATAAGAGTAAGCCTATAAGAATAAGAATACAACGTTTTGAATACGAGCACGACACCAGCGAGCGAGTTTTAAAATGCGCCAGAGAGGAGCGAGGTTTCTCCTCCGCTCCTTGGTGCGAGGACCGTCCCAATTCCGCTCCTGTTGGGGCCGCGAACCACATTTTGCCAACATTTGTTTGCTGACACCATCAGACACAACGTGAGCACAGCAGAGAAGAATGCACAAACAAGTCAGCGCGTGTCGCTGATCAGGATTTCACTTAAATGTCTCTGTCATCCACACAAGTCCGTTTATAAATACTTTGTGTCGGTTAAGTTATATAACCAGCCAGTCAACGGATATGATTTGAAACAACTTTCGCAAGTGAGACGGATTTTTTGACTGAATGAACCAACCACGCTCACCTCGAGTTGCTCCCATCTCTCCAATCTGATTAATCAATAACCAACAGGATTTAATATTGTCCGTCTTTTGCTGTCTGTTTAAAGTGCGAGGCGCTGTATAAATATGATTGACACAAACCTGAAACGCCATTCTTACCCCGACGATGCCCCTGCGATTTAGAGAGAATGAACGTCTTTGAATGAATGTCTTTTTGCTCTCAAATAGGTTAAACCCCAATTTGAACAACATGTTTGTTTATTCAGCCCATGACAATATTGTGCTACTGTAAACCTTTCTGTAAAGCGACTTTGGGTACTTAGAAGAGCCGTATATAAAGATGAGCTATTGTGGAGATGATATACCATCTTTTTTTTAGTTGAGGGTTGTGGGGCGGGCGGATTCGTTGATTTGTACATTGTTCTGCGGTGCGGGCGGGCGGGTTACGTTCCGTGCGGGCTGTGGGCCGTGCGGGTTATGAAAAAAACCTGACCCGCGCATCACTAGTACACATGGAACCAAATGGACTTACTTGTATACCCTAGTGTGTTTTTTTTCATGAGCAAATAAATATAATCCTGGCCAGAGTGGTAGTAATAATAATACTTTAATGCAACTTTTTTTTTAATGTCATTTAGTCCCATCTGTATGGTAGAGTATATAAATACTAGTAAGACGCCTCAGGGTGACAAGCGACCTCACCCTTTTTGCGCCACAGTGATGTGGACATCATGGATCTCCATATATGGGCATAAAAGGGATTTGTTCCCCTGGCATCACAGGGATCTCCATATATGGGCATAAAAGGGATTTGTTTCCCCTGGCATCACAGGGATCTCTCTAACAGGGCATCATTAATATTGATGACATCAAAGAACTCTATATTATGGGCATGAAAGGGATTCTGTTAGTGTGACATCACAGTGAAGCCAGAGCGTGATGTCATCATGATGACACATTTTTACGGTCTATGGGTTTGCCCATAGACCGTAAAAATGTGTACACACACGTCTACACGCGGACAAGCTGTGACATTTCTCGGTAGCAACAATATAACATACAATTGGGATGGTTGTATTTTGTCTCCCTGCTCTTCTATTGAGACGTCTACAGTCATGTCTCACCTACACACAGGATCTGATGGTCAAGATTACATTTATCCCCTGAGCAAGCAGGCAGGCTCTATTCAGCTCAATGGTAAAAATGTGAGCACTGGCGCAGGAAACCCGGGTTCAAATCCGGGTTGGAGAAAGAGAAAAGTTACAAAGCACTATCATCCTCCCATCTCCCGGAGAGAGATTTCCCCCTGGCAACCGCCCCAGCCCTCCCTTCCCAGCGTTTCCCCTGGCAACCGTCCCATCTCCTAGAGTTGTTTTCCCCTGTGTGAACGAACAGACCTTAACCCATTTAGGCCTAGGATTATTGAATGCTTTAACTATTGAAAAATAGCAGATATACAAGCTCACAGCACGGCACCGAGTGCCGCGCTGCGAGCTTGTAGATCTGCTATTTTTGAAAAAAAAAAAATCATGAAAATTTGTGCAAATCTTTGAATATAATGTACTTTTAAAGCAAACGTTTGTAACTCAAATTTTGCTTCTGGGTGGTCCCTGGAACTAAAGATTTTGAGGTGGGGGTCCGTGGCCAAATACATATCATTTAGAAAAAGTCACATGAAAAAGTATGAGAACCACTTACATAGTAGTCTCAAGAACAGACTAACTGAGCTCCAGTTAAGTGAAAAAGACCTTTTCTTTGACGATGGCTGGCCAGATTGCTGACATAGAAACATAGGTTTTTCCAAAAATCTTAGAAGGATTCAAAAGACACTTATAGAATTGGGTCAAAATTCTAATTTTCACGATTTCAAAAAATAGCAGATCTACAAGCTTGCAGTATATCTGCTGTTTTTCAATAGTTAAAGCATAAAATAATGATACACAAAATGTGTACCCGTTCTAAATGGGTTAAGGACAAAACACCACCCACACTGAGTCTCATGATGAGAGAGAGAGAGAACAGAACGAGAGAGACGGAGAGCATTAAATGCCATGGCCAGCAGACGCACAGCCTGAGGACTGTCTGCTATCTGCTTCTCATTAACACACACACACACACACACACACACACACACACACGCTTGTATTACTATGTTTGTGAGGACGTCAACATTTTAGCACGGCAGTTTCACACGTGTCACTTTTACAAAAAAAGCCTGAAAGATTTGCAGATCTTACAAGCCTTGCAGATGAGCTATTTTTCGACGTGCAAACAAGCATAAATCAACTCCCCAAACGTCTAAATGCTTGACCTGAATCTGACGGCCGGACTACACCAGAAAATGTGCGCGCACGCGTGCGCTGTCCGTGCGCGTGCGAAAAGCCCCTGGCTACACCAAAGCAGGGAGTATTTGTGCGGGAGGAGTCTGTGTACAAAAACGCATACGCACAAAATAGAACCGATCCTATTTTTACAGCATGCGTATCCAGGGCTCGTGCTATCCGTGAGCCTGGTGTAGCCGATATCATTGATATACTGTATGTTGGATCTTTCCAAACGCACTGTGCACACGCAGTAAATTCTACGCACTGACGCACGTGAAAAGACTGTGTAGTCCGGACGCAAAACTATATTTTTTATCATTGAACAACAATTTATCTTGTGAGGATCAGGAAAATGGTCCTCACAATGTCTATATACTTAAGAGGCCTCAAAAGTATAGCACACACACACACACACACACACACACACACACACACACACACACACACACACACACACACACACACACACACACACACACACACACACACACACACACACACACACACACACACACACACACACACACACACACACACACACGTGGTTAATAGAGCATGTAAGCTGTCGTTTCATGTTTGGTGTTTGCTGAATTCTCTCGTCTTATCATGCATTTCAACGTCTTTCATACACTGGACTGTGGTTATTATATACTCCGGCCGTCCTTGTAGCCATTACCAAGATTATCAATTATTAATTCTTCAATTTCTTTTAACCAGACGTGCACGAAAAAGCTCCCAAATTTAATGTAGCATAAGTTATTTACCGGCCCCCAGAAATGGCAAAGAAAGCACTCAAAATAAAGCTATGCATTTTTTAAATGGACAAGACTTTTGCAATTCAGCTAACCACAAGCTTCCGCACTGAAAAGGATTGCAATGGTATTGAGCACTTCAAAGCTTTTGTTTTTCTTTCTTCCAAAAATGGATCTATTTATAGTAATTGGTTATTGTCTCTAAACTATAAGCTCCGTGAACAATGTAAATATGGAATGAATGCCCCACCCTTTAATGCAAACCCCATTATACCTGTTGTCATAGGACCCGTTTTGACCATATGTTTGCCTGTGTCTATTTATGCCCATAATGGAGATATCTGTCTGACTGCGTCCATTTTATGCCCATTTATGGAGATCTCTGTATCTGCCTGACGGTCGGCCGGGCACTGCACTACCTGCTAAGGTAGTGCATGGATCTCCTTTTAGTAGACCTTGTACCAGTGAACTGTACTGTCATGAAACTGTACCTTTTCCTATGCAAACTTCTAATAAAGTCTTCAATCAATCAATCAATCAATCAGTGATTTGCTGGTGATTGGCTCTAAATATGGATATATTTCTGTTAATTGGCTCAATTGGCTCTAAATATGGATATATTTCTGTTAACTCATTGAGTGCCAATCCCGAACTAGTTCGGCTTTATTAGCGTATCGCAGAGTGCCGATCCCGAACAAGTTCGGCTTTAAAAAAAAAAAAAACATGATTTCAATCGCGATTTTGCATGTTCCACCCCCATACAACCCCATCTAACATACAGGGCAGCCATGTTTGTTTACATAACATGTAAAACATAATGGCGATTATCTCAAGAATGCCTGAACGGATTTCCAATCGGATTTTTTTGTTTGAAAGCTGTGAACAAACTGCACAAATCCACTCCAATGCAATCCAGGATTGCATTGGATTTTTTAGAGCTCATTCTTCTCTGTTTTTTTCCCATGCATGAGGTGTGCAAGGTTTAATCATGGCAAAGTTGACGAAAATAAGGCTTCTAAAATGCTTGGTAGCCAATAACTAACTTCAAGCTAACTTCATCCTCTTCCTGTTCATGCACAAAGGAAAGTGTTCAGGCAAGTCATGGCTGCAGGGCTTCTGCATATACCAGCATATCTCTATGGGATTTTCTATGGCCACTGGGCGCCCTCTAGTGGTGAAAGGGGTGGCACTCAAAGAGTTAATTGGCTCTAAATATGGATATATATTTCTAGTTATTGCCCAGTCCTGTACGGTGAAATGTTCATACCTGATGTAGAGGTGAAAGGTGATGTCGGCTTTGATTCTGAGTTTGTTTTCTTCCACTGGCTCAAAAATACTGTCGTCTCCTTCACAGTGTTTCAACAACTCACTGTAGAGAAACCTGAGAGAGGAGAGGAGAGGAGAGGAGAGGAGAGGAGAGGAGAGGAGAGGAGAGGAGACAAGGTGACGAGACAAGACAGAAGAGGAAGTAATATGTGGAAAGCAGAGTTAGACAGATGAACACTACTGTGCGTGTATGTGTACTGTGTGTGTGTGTGTGTGTGTGTGTGTGTGTGTGTGTGTGTGTGTGTGTGTGTGCGTGTGTGCGTGTGTATTCTTAGAAGCGGGAGGGGAGAAGGACAAGATGAATGGAGTGGTTTCTATTTCTACCGGACGAATCCTCTCCTGGAGATGATCTCGGCGTGGCAGTCGTTGACCGTGTCCCCTTTAAGACTCAGCTCCTCCCCTTTCACACAGCGGTTCCCTGAAACCACACACACAAGAGCAGAGAGCATGCTGGGTATTTAGGCGTGTTGCTACGGAGGCGCTGGACTAGGTCCAGAAAAAACAAAACCAAAAAAAAAAACGTTCAAATCTGATTGTAGGAAAGTTATGAGAGGAGGGACTAGTAGTTCAACATAAAGTACATTGGAGCAGAGTGCACTAGAAGACAACGACTGATTAGATGACTATATAGAGGACAATAAAAGACATGACATTGCTAAGAAACTGGTAGACATTAGGTAGACAGCAGAGGACATTGGAACACATTCGATGAGTGGATCTCAACCTGGGGGTCCTCAAATGATTGTGTGTGTGTGTGGGGGGAAGGGTGGGGGTGGGGGAGTCCCCCCAGATGATTAACTTAATGTGCAATATGGTTTTCTCACTCAAACCAACACAATGTTTTAAAGTGTATACAGGGTGTCTGCACATTTCTGAAGCGACAATTTAAGGACTTTTTAATACCTCTAAAAGGACAAATTAAAACATTGGCCAAATTGTCAAATTGTGAAAATAGCCGATCTTCATGCTCACAACGCGAGAAGACATGACATTGTAAGAAACTGGTAGACATAAGGAAGACGCTTCATCCAACTGTAATTGTATTTAGGTGCCTCCCGGGGGCGCTGTTGACTACGGGGCTTTGGGAGATATAAAACGTCATGTCATAGAATCTTGTCAGAATTTAGAGCGAATATTAAAGTTTTACTGTGCTCCTGACGTTATCTTGAGTTGTGACAATAACAGAACACCACCACACAGCCAAAGCAGTGTGTGCTGACTGCCTTTGAAACATCACAATGTAACGCCGTCTGTAATCATCGCATAACAGTAACGTCGCCGTTGCATCTTAATAGTGACGTCGCGGATCAATCCTTGTTATTTTCATCCCAGCAGAGGCTACACCACTTCGTTGTTCATGGAACGGTAGCTTCACATTGCAGCGCACCGTTCTCAAGGACGCATCATGCGGACGCTAGACTACCTATGGAGGTGGTCTCGGAGTTTCTGAGGACAGTACGCATGCTTAGTTCACACTATCAAAACATCTGCCAAAGTAGCCTCGAGAACGCACCCGAGACCGCAGTGTGAATCCGCCCTAATTTAACCCATTTAGAACGGGTACACATTATAGTGTATTATTTTATGCTTTAACTATTGAAAAACAGCAGATATACAAGCTCGAGCTTGTAGATCTGCTATTTTTGAAAAATTGTGAAAATTAGAATTTCTACCCGATTCTGTAAGTGTCTTTTGAATCCTTCTAAGATTTTTTTGAAAAACCTGTGTTTCTATGTCAGCAATCTGGCCAGCCATCGTCAAAGAAAAGGTCCTTTTCACTTAACTGGAGCTCAGTTAGTCTGTTCTTGAGAGACTACTATGTCAGTGGTTCTCAAACCTTTTCATGTATAAATGATATGTATTTGGCCACGGACCCCCCATCTCAAAATATCTAGTTCCAGGGACCACCCCAGAAGCAAAATTTGAGTTACACATGTTTGCTTTGAAAATAAATACATTCAAAGATTTGCACACATTTTCACAACTTTTTCAAAAATAGCAAATCTACAAGCTCGCAGCGCGGCACTCGGTGCCGCGCTGTGAGCTTGTATATCTGCTATTTTTCACTGGTTAAAGCATTCAATAATTCTAGGCCTAAATGGGTTGAAAAACTTCAGAAGCAGGTATAGTCTAGTAAATCTAGGGAAAAAATACACTCAGGTTGGACAAAATTGTATTATTTAGTTTTTCAACTGATTCTGACAGGAAATTAGGTCTACTAGCCAGGATAAAAAATCTACCATAATCTGCTCACTGCAAATACCCACAGTGGCCAAATCAAGTTGGGCTCCCATCGACTTTCTATACAGGAGGAAAATAACCAGAAAAAAATCTGCTTTAAGTAGGATGTGAGGGGTCTAACTAGGGGTTTGACATGATGCTGAATCCATTGCAAGCATTTGTTTTGCACAAAAAACATTCCTTGGGCTAACAATGGCCCCAGAAAATGATGGTTTAGTGATGAAAAGTGATGAGTCAACACTTTTCCACAGTTTTGTGGGCGTTTTATGGGGCCAATGAATGTTTTTGTGCAAAACAAATGCTTGCCACTGTGGGTATTTGCAGTGAGCAGATCATGGTAGATTTTTTTATCCTGGCTAGTAGACCTAATTTCCTGTCAGAATCAGTTGAAAAACTAAATAATAACATTTTGTCCAACCTCAGCCTTATTTTTACTGGACTAGTAGAGGAGGACATCACAGTGGGTGTTACCTGTTCCCAGGCTGACCACGGTGCCCAGCCCCTCCCCCCGTCTCATGACGATGGTGGCCAGGATCTTCCTGCCCAGGAGGCTGTGCTGGATGCGGGTGGTCAGGGCGTTGAAGCGCTGGTGGCTCAACATGGCTATCTGGTCATGGAGGGTACTGCCTGATACTGGCAGCTGGAGAGAGAGATATGAGAGAGGGGAGACACACACACACAGACAGAGTGATAGCAAGAGAGATGGAGGTGTTTTAGCAAGAGGGATGGAAAGAGACAGATGAGAGATGAACGGAGACAGAAATGGAACAATTAGTAATGGGGCTGTTAAGTCTGACATCATTTTGTAGGAAGAGGAGAATTTCTGCCCCCAGTTTCCGTGAATCTTTTTACTATTTTTACTATTTACACATTTTTCTTCTCTTTGTTGTTGAAAGGAAAGTGTTAGAATTATACTTTAGTCGTTATTTTTGAGTCGGATCTGTTGAAATAGCGAGGAACAGATATTGACAATAAATCTGCTTGGAGGTCTGTCTGACTACAAAATGATGTCACGGCTTAAAAGCCCCACAGCAGTAGCAAGTACTTAAAGTTATACTATGTAACTTTTTTTTATAAAACAAATCTTAAAATTGTCCTAACTGTTAAATCGCTAAAGTTTTAGAACCCCACTCTGTTAATTTCAGCCCCAAAAGCCTTTTCTTTATATTTGTTTTCTACTTGGCCGTGACAGGGGAAGTAGCCTCCCTCAGCTACAGTGTTTACGACGGTGAAGGATTCTTAACCTCTTAATCCCCAAATCCTGCTCAGAAAATTACGTTCTACACCTCTACGGAATCGTTATCGGTCGCGGTGGTTTGCGGCGCCGCTCCGGGCAAAAAACGGCCGGAAAAAGCAATACCGCGACTGACCACTAGTTTAGCAATTTACACAGTATAGCTTTAACACATGGGTCAGCAACCTTTTTGAAATGAAGTGCCACGTTTTTATTTTCTAGAGTGTCGGTGTGCCATGTCAACATACGGTACATTTTAATGACAGATATTTTGTCATATTTTGATTGGCAGGACATTGTTATAAGGATCATTAGACCCAGAGCAATAAACCACCTATCTCCCCGACTCCCTCCCCAGTCAGAGTTCAGAGTTTTAATGAATGTAGTACTATCTGCAAGATGTTATTTGCTATAAATTAGCTAACTTTATTTAATTGACTACATTTACATTTTTTAATGACAAATATTTTGACATATTTTGATTGGCAGGACATTGTTATAAGGATCATTAGACCCAGAGCAATACACCACCTATCTCCCTGACTCCCTCCCCAGTCAGAGTTCAGAGTTTTAATGAATGTAGAATTTTGTGCAAGATGTAATTAGCTATTCATTAGCTAACTTCATTTAATTGACCACATTCAAAAAAAGTTTTGTTTTTAAAATAAAAATCCTCTCTTTCAAACTTCTGCCAGTGTGAGGCGATCACCCTCCCCTGTGCCAATGTTTGCAACCCGTGCCTAAGGTTGCCTACCCCTGCTTTAACATATTCAGGCCTAAAATCACTTGATGCTTCTTCGTTTTTACCAATGACCCCAAGCGCAGCGGTGGGGGCGTGGGGGGCTGCAAGGGAAAGGAACGCGTGTCTTCGGTGATGACGACGGAAGCGCGCCGTCTAGGCGACCATGAGCCACGTGAGACACCGCCGAGCGAGCGGTCGCGAGCCGCCGCGATCTACAAGCTCACAGCGTGGCACTCATGCCATGCTGTGAACTCGTTGATCTGCTATTTTTTTTGTATAGTTAAAGTGGTTCAAATCAAGTCATAATACTAGTAGTAAATAGCAGTAGTAATACCTATAGTAGTATAGTACTATGGGTAGTAGAAATAATAATAAAGGCCAAAATTGTTTTGTAACGGTAAAATTGTCCATAATCATTAGGAGCAGGGGAGAAGTCTTTTTAAGAAGCACAATTACGTGAGAAACAGTAATTTGCTGTCACATCGACTTACAAAGCGCCGGTCAGCTTCATGGCCTTTTTAGGTCAACTTCACAATGCAATGAGTAAACACAGTGTTGGTTTGAGAAGAGAGCCAAAGAGGTTTGATAAGATGGGAACGTTGCATGCATCTATACTGAAGACTGAAGTGATGAGAATTGCCGTACAATACGAGTGTGAACTCTGTGCCTTTATTTGTCATGCCTGTTTTGTTATTTGTCATCTGTGCGTCCAGTGCATATTGTTCCCACCCTTTTCCTTTTCTTTTTCAGTCGTTACGCCAAGTATTCTCTCTCCACACACACACACACACCTTTCTTTGTGCCTTCACTGTGTCATCCTAGTGACTCACCTGCCAGTGAGGAGCCCCCACTGGGAGGACGTAGAGCCATCGTCCTACTCCTCCCGCAGGGATTGTCCGGCAGACCAATTTTGTCTTGGCGGGGCACCGAGCCAGAAATGTCCAGCACTGAAGCTAGACCAAACTCAAAGGGCTGTTGTGTTTTCACAGTGTTTTCACCATCTTCAGCTAAAGGCAGCCAGTGCCAAATCTGCCAATTACCTGGCTTGTTTTAAAGGAGTAGTTCACCCCCAAAATGACTTTTTTTCTATTGATTACTCATGCCATGGAGAGTAGAGTTCAATAATATTTTTAGTTTTTTGTCGCATTCCTAAGACAAAAATGTGATAACAATACATTTACCCCCATTCGTTCCGGATGGGGACCCGTTTCGAAACGTTTTGGGGTGAACTACTCCTTTAAGCCTTCTTTACCCGTGAGTAACTTAGCAAAATGTCACAAACTATTTAACTCTATATTTAACTATTTAACTTGAACTAGTGCTGGGGCTCACCACCAAATGCCAAGAGGCCATACAATGACGACCATTCCGGGCCTGATAACGTGGCGCTAGTGTGGGTTTACCTCTGCTGGGGTGAGCTCGCCAGTGCGCGCCGCCTTCTCCGCTTCACCAATCAGAACTCTCAGAGCGGCGTCCGCAGCTTCCTGCTTGCCTTGTTTCTTATTGGACGCACAGACGGGAGGGAACCAACGGCCTCCCAGCTTAGCCTGGTACGTAAACCTGGAGAGAGAGAGAGAGAGAGAGAGAGAGAGAGAGAGAGAGAGAGAGAGAGAGAGAGAGAGAGAGAGAGAGAGAGAGAGAGACAGAGAAAGAGAGGGCGGGAGGGAGAGAGAGAGAGAGAGAGAGAGCGGTCATGTGGTAGACAAGGTGAGTGTGTGTGTGTGTGTGTGTGTGTGTGTGTGTGTGTGTGTGAGTGAGTGAGTGTGTGAGTGTGTGATTGTGTGTATGTGTGTAAGCAAAATACATCAGCAATTAAGGACAAAGTGGAGGGCAAAGCTTTATCCAGTGTGTACTCACTGTGTGTGCGCACTTTATGTCTTGTGTGTTTATGTCCTACCACTGTATTATGTACAGTACATTAAACCTCAAAGTGATTTCATTTCACAAACAAATCATCTCTGGAAGCATGAATGCTGGCACTAGGGATGGGACGTTACGCGATATATTACCGTTTATCGTGATAAAAAAACAAAAAAAGACTTTTTATTTACAGCTCTTGCAGTGATTCTTAACCATTTTCATTTCAAGGACCCCCCAGTTTGACATGCATTTTAGGCTACGGACCCCCCATTTGATGGCATTTCTATCACTCCAAGAGACTCCAATTTATATTGTAAATCAATGTTAATTTAACTCTGAGTGTACAAATGGAACCAAATGGTTCATTTGGTTCCATGTGTACACTCTCTGAGTTAACCAAATGGTCTTACACAATGAGTTAACCAAATGGACCCATATTTGGTTTCTAACTATCTATCATTTAGTCAAGGCTCCCTGGGGGTCCCCGGTCCCCACTTTGAGAACCAAAGCCTCACAGGGTCTCCAACTCTGAGTGCGTACATGCGTGTGTGAGTGTGTGAGAAAGGTGTGTGTGTGTATGTGTGCAACGTGTCACGGTCCATACTTGGGTTCGTGCGGGGGTCCGGACTGTCCCACCAGCCGGATCTCGGCGGCGAAGCCGCGCGCGCGGGCGTACTCCAGCAGGCCCGACACGGCGTTGTTGTTCAGGTGGTTGATGAGGTCGCCCACGCCGGCGTCGTGCGCCGCGCGGAGCTCGTCGGCCGTGAGGGGCGGCAGCGAGGGGCACACGGGACCCCCCGTGCCCCCAGAATCACCCCCGTCACCAAGAGGCAACTGAGGCTGGAGAGAGAGAGCGACATGGTAAGAAACATGTTATGTGTTCACCATACTTTTCTCTTCTGTTTATTAACAATTCACCCTTTGTCAAGTCCCACCCGTGGTCCCGCCCCTCTTCACACCCATTGGTTGCTGTGTCTTGGTTGGACAAAAATCCTTTCTCTCCATCCACTACCATTGAAATACCGTGTTTTTCAGTTGCTTCGTATTGTTATTCTGTGTGTTCAATTGTGATTTTAAACTTTAAACATTTTAAACTCAGTAAAAAGGAACATCTCGGGTGCAGTATAGTGACTGGGCATGTTTTTTAATGTTTTTATTTCTCCAAAAATTATGTTTTAGCAAATTCAACATAAACAAGGCGGAACAAAAGGTTGTAAAAAAACAAAGTTGTCCTTTAAAGGAGTAGTTCACCCCCAAAATGACTTTTTTTCTCATGCCATGAGTTCAATAATATTTTTAGTTTTTTGTCACATTCCTAAGACAAAAATGTGATAACAATAAATTTACCCCCATTCGTTCCGGATGGGGACCCGTTTCGAAACAGGTCCCCATCCGGAATAAATGTGGGTAAATTTACTCGAATTACATTTTTGTCTTAGGAATGTGACAAAAAACTAAACATATTATTGAACTCTAGTCTCCATGGCATGAGTAATCAATAGAAAAAAAGTCATTTTGGGGGTGAACTACTCCTTTAAGGCCTTTGCACACAGGGTCTGATTTTCCACACGGAAAATAAATCCACACAGACAATAAACGAACACGTGCCGTCTCTATGACCTCATGCACACCGGGTCCAAATTTGTCCAGATTCAGACAATATTGCCTGTTTTTTTTTCTGCACAGAGCCTGGTGTGCAAAGGCCTTAGACGGCAGAACAGACAGACTGTAGGACAGACCTTGTTGAGCTGCAGTCTCCCATCGGCCATCAGTTCCTTCACAGCCTCCTCGGCTGCCAGCTGGCGAGCTGCTTTCTTACTGGGAGCAGACGCCTCCACGCACATAGTGTCCCCCACCTTCACCCTGTACATGAAGCTGACACACACACACACACACACACACACACACACACACTTATATTACTATACTGCTGAGGACATCACATAGTGTCCCCCACCTTCACCCTGTACATGAAGCTGACACACACCAACACATTTATATTACTATACTGCTGAGGACATCACATACTGTCCCCCACCTTCACCCTGTACATGAAGCTGACACACACCAACACATTTATATTACTATACTGCTGAGGACATCACATACTGTCCCCCACCTTCACCCTGTACATGAAGCTGACACACACCAACACATTTATATTACTATACTGCTGAGGACATCACATACTGTCCCCCACGTTCACCCTGTACATGAAGCTGACACACACCAACACATTTATATTACTATACTGCTGAGGACATCACATACTGTCCCCCACCTTCACCCTGTACATGAAGCTGACACACACCAACACATTTATATTACTATACTGCTGAGGACATCACATAGTGTCCCCCACCTTCACCCTGTACATGAAGCTGACACACACCAACACACTTATATTACTATACTGCTGAGGACATCACATAGTGTCCCCCACCTTCACCCTGTACATGAAGCTGACGCACACACACACACACACACACACACTTATATTACTATACTGCTGAGGACATCACATAGTGTCCCCCACCTTCACCCTGTACATGAAGCTGACGCACACACACACACACACACACTTATATTACTATACTGCTGAGGACATCACATACTGTCCCCCACCTTCACCCTGTACATGAAGCTGACACACACACACACACACACACACTTATATTACTATACTGCTGAGGACATCACATACTGTCCCCCACCTTCACCCTGTACATGAAGCTGACACACACCAACACACTTATATTACTATACTGCTGAGGACATCACATACTGTCCCCCACCTTCACCCTGTACATGAAGCTGACACACAAGCACACTTATATTACTATACTGCTGAGGACATCACATACTGTCCCCCACCTTCACCCTGTACATGAAGCTGACACACACCAACACACTTATATTACTATACTGCTGAGGACATCCCATACTGTCCCCACCTTCACCCTGTACATGAAGCTGACACACACCAACACACTTATATTACTATACTGCTGAGGACATCACATACTGTCCACCACCTTCACCCTGTACATGAAGCTGACACACACACACACACACACACACACACACACACACACACACACACACACACACACACACACACACACACACACACACACACACACACACACACACACACACACACACACACACACACACAACTATAGCTCAGCGGACATCACATACTGTCACCCTGTACATCACTGGTTCTCAACCTTTTCAGGCCACGACCCCCCATCATATTTTAACTGGGGACCCCCCCACCCTGACAAGCACTAAGAGTTAAGGCATAACATTTTGTATAAGACGGTTCTATTGACCAATGTTTAATTTACCATTTTAGAGGTATTAAAAAGTACTTTAATTGCCACTTTAGAAATATGCAGATACTTAAATGTTATGTTGGTGTGTTTACTGTAGGGTGAGAAAACAATGTTTCACTTCAAGTTCATCATCTGGAGACCCCCAAATTAATTTGGGGAACCCCTGGGGGTCCTGACCCACAGGCTGAGAACCACTGCTGTCTATGAATTATTTTGGGGGTCGCGGCCTGAGAAGGTTGAGAACCACTGCAGTAGGGTTCCTGCGGTCATTAACAGGCGTTTATAGGCCAGTAGTGTATTTGTGTGCCAGACAGCCAGACACCTTTAAATTAATGATGAAACTTTGTGACACATGATGATGATGACATCAACCTACTGGAAAGAACTTGACCTTGTTTCTTCTCTGTGCCATATTATTGAATACTTTAACCAGTGAAAAATAGCAGATATACAAGCTCACAGCGCGGAGCCGCGCTGCAAGCTTGTAGATCTGCTATTTTAGAAAAAGTCGTGAAAATGTGTGCAAATCTTTGACTTGTATGTATTTTTAAAGCGAACGTTTGTAACTCAAATTTTGCCTCTGGGGGGTCCCTGGAACTAGATATTTTGAGATGGGGGTCCGTGGCCAAAAAATCGTCAGTTTGGGCGTGAAAAGGTTTGAGAACCACTGACATAGATAGTAGTCTCTAACTGAGCTCCAGTTAAGTGAAAAGGACCTTTTCTTTGACGATGGCTGGCCAGATTGCTGACATAGAAACATAGGTTTTTCAAAAAACCTTAGAAGGATTCAAAAGACACTTATAGAATCAGGTCAAAATTCTAATTTTCACGATTTTTCAAAAATAGCAGATCTACAAGCTCGCAGCGCGGCACTCGGTGCCGCGTGTACCCGTTCTGAATGGGTCAATTCTTATACATCCTCATTCAGATGCTAGTGTTTCACGGGCCCACTTGCAATAACCTCACGCCTTCCCCCCCAGAGAAATGGTGAGAATCACAGCACGCTCACAACACTCGGTATAAAGGAGCAGTGTGATAAATAATTAAAAGAGTTGAGTGATGTTTAACCCATTCAGAACGGGTCCACATTATTGTGTATCATTATTTTATGCTTTAACTATTGAAAAACAGCAGATATACAAGCTCACAGCGCGGCACCGAGTGCCGCGCTGCGAGCTTGTAGATCTGCTATTTTTGAAAAATTATGACAATTTGAATTTTGACCCGATTCTGTAAGTGTCTTTTGAATCCTGACATAGAAACCTGAATGTTTCAATGTCAGCAATCTGGCTATAACCATCGTCAAAGAAAAGGTCCTTTTCACTTAACTGGAGCTCAGTTAGTCTGTTCTTGAGAGACTACTATGTCAGTGGTTCTCAAACCTTTTCATGCGAAGGACCCCCAAAATGACATGCATTTGGCCACGAACCCCCATCTCAAAATGTTTAGCTCCAGGGACCACCCAGAAGCAAAATTTGAGTTACATTTTCACGACTTATTTCAAAAATAGCAGATCTACAAGCTCACAGCGCGGCACCGAGTGCCGCGCTGTGAGCTGTGAGCGCTGTGAGCTTGGTTAAAGCGTTCAATAATCCCAGGCCTGAATGGGTTAAAGCGTTGTTACCGTGGGTCGTGCGGCGGTCCCTCCTGCCCGGTGATGATGAACTCGATGGGGTTGCCCGTCCGCTGGCTGAACTCCATCAGCACCGACACGGGGTTCTTCCCCCCGGGCAGCGAGCGGGACAGCGGGTTGCGGGGACCCCCCTCCGACACCACGCCGCCCATCATGGCCTCCGACGCGCCGCCGAACAGGTCCCCCACGCCACCCATGCTCACGGGACCCTGGGGACGAAGACACACGGAAGACACAGTCAGACGTGCAAAGGGATAAAGCGACATTGAATGGTTTTAGAGGTGTTATCGTTGTAAACCTAATGTTGCTGCTGTTAAAGGAAAGAAGAAAATCACAGATTGAGGCTTTAACCTAACGTTTTCAGGCCAAGGACCCCTTAGCTGAGAGAAAGATGTAGCAGGGACCCCCAGATTCCATATAGTTTTATCGTTTGACAGCACAATCAGTGTATTTCGCATCCATGTCAATTTGTGTTATCAGATATGTAACCACTTGAACCGTCAATACTTAGTAAACCTGAAACCTTTTCCCCCTCTACACCAAACCTCTTTGACGAAAATATCCGATCTACAAGCTCACAACGCCTCACGCTGCGAGGCTTTGTGAGCTTGTAGATCGGCTATTTTTGTCTAAAGTTCTCAGAATATGGACGCTAGGGTTCAAGTGGTTGATATAAAAAAGGAGAGAAATCCCCTGTTTTATGACATTCCCGAGACTATTCATGTTTACGGAGCATGCTACTGAACTAGGGATGCACATTTCTGTCCAATACCGATAATCGATGAGAACATTGCCGTCATGGTCGATATTTGTTTTCTATTCCTAGTTTGACAACTACTGTTTCTTTCATTTGGACCCGAACCCTAATCAGAAAAGCAGGGGTGTCGCACCCAATTCTGGGCCCTGGGTACAAGGACTCACTGTGGGCCCCCCATGAATGTTCTTCATAGGGGGATGGGTTTAACCCATTTAGACTGGGAACGCATTATTTTGCGCTTTAACTATTGAACAATAGCTGCGCTGCGAGCTTGTATTTTTGAAAAATCTTGAAAATTTGTGCAAGTCTAAATGTCTTCTAAATCCGTTTCTATGTCAGTGTTGCTTTTTCATGCGAAGGACCTCCAAAATGACATGCATTTGGCCACGGACCCCCATGTCAAAACATTTAGTTCCAGGGACCCCCCAGAAGCAACATTTGAGTTACACAAAATACACATTTTCAAAGATTTGCACACATTTTCATAACTTTAAAAAAAATAGCAGATATACTGTACAAGCTCGCAGTGTGGCACTCGGTGCCGCGCTGTCACAAGACTTGTGACATTTGTTCCATAACGCGATTAGTCATTGCAGAAACGACCAGACCGTTTGGTATTACGGTATGTGGACCAGACAAACCTAATGAATTACAATTGCCAAGTAGGCGCTCCATAATGGCATCGAGCAGCTACATAGCAGCAATAAGAGATTGCATGTTATCAGCTCGACGGAGGAATCCGTTGATCGCACACATTTTGATCCCATGCAGATATAGATACTCAACTCAACTTTTTTTCCCCCCCAAAATTATTTTGCGCTGCAGTAATCCGATCCTGGGTCATCCTATATATCACACAGCATTTCAGGAATTTCTCTGCTGATCAGCGCTGAGTACGGGTGTTCTCTGATCCACGCTGATATTACAAAACAACAGTAATAAAAGTATGCTCCCACTGCTGAATATACTCGTACCTAAGGGGGCTGTTAAACAACATTAACAGTATTATTAAGTTAACATTAACATTGTCAACATTAATCTACACCAGTGGTTCTCAAACTTTTTCGTGTCAAGGACCCCCAAATTGCCTGAGTATATACTGTAGCCCTGTTTAACCCATTTAGACCTGAACGCAAATCTGTGTGACTTTAGAGATTTTAACCACTTTAACCATTATGTTATGCTTTAACTATTAAAATCACACCCGTGTGAAGTGGAGCTGTGTGTGTGTGTGTGTGTGTGTGTGTGTGTGTGTGTGTGTGTGTGTGTGTGGATCATGTGTACCGACTTTTGTGACATTTGAAGAAAATATGTAGGAAAAGGAGCAAAAAGTGTGTTTTGGAGAAAATTCAAGATGGCGGAAAATCTATCATGGCGCAAATGGGCGTGGCCTATATGGGGAGATGCGTCATGACCCAAGGAATCCAGGGAAAAAATATTTTTAATTTTCCGACCTACGGTTCAAGAGTTACAGGCCAAAACGTAAAGTGGGGTGTTATGGCGCCACCATGCGGCCAAATGACACAATTATTTTTTATTTAATCCTTGAAATCATTATGAACCTCCTCTCCAAGTCTTGAAACTCTAGCCCCTATGGTTTGCGAGAGACAAATAATTGAATGTGAGTTTTTGCGATTCCCATTATAAGTCAATGGGGAAAATTAATTCACTAATAAATTAATATCAATTAAACTATTGAACCTTTCTCTTAGCAAGTTACTAGCCCACGATTCCCGAGTAAGCCGGTCGATTTGACATATGGCGCGAGTGTGTGGTGGCAAAACTGTGGGACTAGTAGCGTGCCGAAGTTTAGGAAGTTCAGGCTACATACAGACACACACACAGACAGACACACAGACAGACCCACACGGCCACGTATAGGGAGCCTGTGCTTCACACAGCTCCAAAAAAATAGCAGATCTACAAGCGCACAGCTTGCTGTGAGCTTGTAGAACTGCTATTTTTCGCGAACATTTGTGCAAGTCTGAATATTTTGTACCCGATTCTATGAATGTCTTCTAAGTCCTTCTTCTAAATCTGTGGTTCTCAAACTTTTTCATGTCAAGGAGCCCCAAAATGACATGTAAGTTATGTTATATTTGATGTTAAAGCAGGGTATGCTGTAGGAAGGGGCTTGTGATCATAGGCTTGTGAAGATTTTTCTTCGTGTGCTTTATTTGGCAAGCTCAACACCACATTCTCCCAAGTATCCCTGCGGTTGCATGTGACGGTTGGCAGCCAATAGCATTCGCGATGGTACCATGTCTACAAATGCACGTTGATTTCTACAATGATGGCGGCACCCGTACAAGGGACAAAAAAAAGCGTAATTTTCGCAGCATAGAAACCAATGGCTTAACCCATTTAGGCCTAGAATTATTGAATGCTTTAACCAGTGAAAAATAGCAGATATACAAGCTCACAGCGCGGCACCGAGTGCCGCGCTGCGAGCTTGTAGATCTGCTATTTTTGAAAAAGTCGTGAAAATGTATGCAAATCTTTGAATACATGTATTTTCAAAGCGAACGTTTGTAACTCAAACGTTGCTTCTGGGGGGTCCCTGGAACTAAATATTTTGAGACGGGGGTCCGTGGTCAAATGCATATCATTTTGGGGGTCCTTGACATGAAAAAGTTTGAGAACCACTGACATAGTAGTCTCTCAAGAACAGACTAACTGAGCTCCAGTTGAGTGAAAAGGACCTTTTCTTTGACGATGGCTGGCCAGGTTTTTCAAAAAACCTTAGAAGGATTCAAAAGACACTTATAGAATCGGGTCAAAATTCAAATTTTCGTGATTTTTCAAAAATAGCAGATCTACAAGCTCGCAGCGCGGCACTCGGTGCCGCGCTGTGAGCTTGTATATCTGCTATTTTTCAATAGTTAAAGCATAAAATAATAATATAATGTGTACCCGTCCATATTTTCTTTTACAGTCTATGGTTCAGAATGCTCACCGCATTCTCGGGGGTGGGGTCAGTGACCTCCTCCATGGTGGAGTCCAGGCCCTCCTCCGGTCCGGAGCCCGGCTTCATGTTCTCGCCCACCAGGATGCGGAGCGTCGCCGCCGCCGCGTCCTTCTTGGCCACCTTCTTGCTGGTCCCCTCTGCGACGGGGAACAGTCTCCCGTCCAGCATCACCTGCATGCGGAACCTGACGGGGCGGGGAATTCAGTGCAATCCGTTTAGAACGTTTTTCGGGCCATGGAGCCCTTAGTTGAGAGATGAAGCAGGGGGGACCCCCACAACCTTTTCAAAGATTCCATATAGTTTCATTGCTTGACGGCACAATCATCAGTGTATTTTGGATTCATGTCAATTTGTGTTTTCAGATATTTAACCACTTGAACCGTCAATACATAATAAACTTGACCTTTCACTCTGTACTTAGTCTGCTCTTTTTCCCCTCTACACCAAAGCTCTTTGATCTGCTATTTCTGGCTAAAGTTCTCCAAATATGGACACTAGAATTCAAGTGGTTAAAAGAAAAAAAAAAAAGATTTGGAGGACCCCCTGTAGTAGCTCTGAGGACCCTCTAGGGGTTCCGGACCCCTGTTGATTGGTTTAGAGAGAATTCAGCGGAATCTTTGGTGGAATTCAGCAGAATCGCTGGTAGATTCCCTTCCTAGCCCTTTCTACTGAACAAGTGCTCGCTCATAGATGATGCTGTAATCTTCCAATATTGATAATTCCAATATTGATCTGAGGTTTATTGATTACTGAGGAGAAAATCCATCCTTTGGACGAATACATCCTATCCACCGTCCTAAAGGAATTGGAAATGGAGTAATGGGCACAGCTAGATTTCATCCATCCTGTATCCCTATTAGATGATAAGACTGCGTTCATGTGATGGGGTCAATATTAATAGCGCAACATTTGAGTTTGCATGAAAGCCCAATATGCTAAACTGTGGCCATGGTGGCAAACGGCCAAACGTGGAAAGGTGCGTGGATAATAGGGTTGCAACGGTACTTTACTTGCACACCGATAACACTGTTAAATAAAAAGAAACCGCATCCGCTGCTCTGCTCCGAGGAGCGCAGTAGAGATGTGACGTTCGCCAACGATTCCGCTCTTTTGAACTGCTCTTTTAAATGAACGATGGGATTTGGTTCTCAATCGCGGGAGGCCGGGAGCTGTTCCTTGTGTGGGAGCGTCGAGAATCAGAATTCAGAATCAACGGATCATCCACGGGGCGAGGCACAGCCCATCAGACTGCACGATGTCTCGTCCCCACTCGCAGGGCACGTTCCTGGACACTAGTTGTGGCTTTATAATGTCACAGCGCGCAGTAGGCGGAAAAACAACGATTAGCCAAACAAGAAAACGCAGGGCTGTTGTAACACTAACAGTGTTGTTGCTTTTTTACAAAGCTGAATTTTTAATATGGTCGGATGGTTGTTGTTGTAGCTTGAGGTAGCATTGGCTTCTACCGAGTGCTCACAAGACAAGACACGCAATGGTGGTTGAAACGGTGTTACCGATAACCGCGGTGTTGAACTTGACACGGACGATATTTTCGGTGTTAAAAATCTCATACCGTTGCAACCCTAGTGGATAATATTCATACAAGAACACATTGGCCCTCATTTATCAATGAGGTAGAGATAAAAAATGTAGGCAAGTGTCAGCATTTATCATCGCAACGTGACTTTGACGTTGGCGTAGGGTAGGATCAGATCTCATGTCAAGTTCTGAGGTGGTGTAGGATTCATCTTACACCACTTTGTTCCATTGTAGACATGCGGAGCAGCATTGTCTATCTATCTGACACATGTATCCACTCCAAAATGTATATCTAACACACTAATAAAAAATCCCTGTGAAAATATAACATTTAAAAAAAGCAATACATCATGGACATGCACGCCGATCTTATTTCCAAGTTACAATGACAAGCAAATAAAATCTATAGCGATATGGAAGAAATCTAACAAGAATCAAATACAATTCAGCAGAATCCTTGAATTGAATTCAGTTGAACTACGGTAATTTGCAAGTGTGATTCGCGTCACGGGAAGTCGGCAACCAACACTCGCAATTTCCCAAAATTGCATCTTTCTAGTTTCATTTGTTGTACATTTGTATGTCTGCCTCTTGTGCTTATTTATTTATGTGTTCGTATCCTACTCTCGTGTGTAAAAAGTAAAAACCTAATGAACACTCAGGGTTCCCACACGTTTTTTACCAATTAATTTTCAAAACTTTTCCAAAACTTTTCCAGAATATTGAACCCAATTTCCAGGACTATATAACAATAATTCAGCTCAATAACGAGTCGCTTACTCCTATGCGCAATGCCCAAAGACAGGTAGTGTATGCCAGTGGTTCTCAACCTTTTCAGGCTGTGACCCCTGAAATAATCATGTTTTAACTGGGGACCCCGGCACCCTGACGAGCACTAAGAGTTGAGGAAATAACACGTTTCTATTGTGAAAATAGCAGATCTACATGCTCGCAACGCGAGGCGTTGTGAGCATGTAGATCTGCTATTTTCACAATTTATGCCTCTAATATTTGACAATTTGGCCAATGTTTAATTTGTAATTTCAGAGGTATTAAAAAAATCAATAACCAAAGACAATGCATAGCTATTTTTTTCCAAGACCCTTGATCAATTCCAAAACTTTTCCAGCACTGGAAAAAAAAATCTAATTTCAAAATATTTCCAGGAATTTCATGAAAAGGGGGGACTGACCGTGGGTCGTGCGAGGGCCCCGACTGGTCCAGGAGCTGGAACTCGCAGTTCTGTCCCAGGTACTGGGCGTACTCCATCAGGCCGCTGACGGGGTTCTTCAGGCGCACCTCCTGCAGCTTGGCCCAGATGTTCTGCGGCGGCGGCGCCGCCAGCGACACCGCCACCGTGCCCGGGCGGCCGCGCACGCCGTCCTCGTCCAGCAGCTCGTCCGCCGGGTCCCGCCGGATGGCGTTGAGGAACTCGGGGATGTCGTCCGAGGCCCACTGGCCGCCGTTGGTGTCGTCGTCCTGGGTGGAAAAGGACGAAGTGATTAGGACTAGGGATGGGACAATATGACAATTTCATATCACGATTATTGTGACAAAAGACACAATATTCTCTGACATGACGCTCTGGTTTGATGTCCCTTTTATGCCCATATATGGAGATCGCTGTCCCGATGTCATCAATATTAAGCGCATATCTGGGAACGCCCATATTTGGTAATGCCCATATATGGGCATGTTCTTACATCACATTGTTGACTATCATGCAACTGGTCCGATATACATCGCTGGTCAGATGGCCAAGAATTGGCGCCCTGAGGCGTCTTTCTAGTAATAACTATCAAAATCTACTAAGTAGCTAGTAATTAACTCTTTCTCAGCCTGATCACACTTTTACACAATTATAGCTAAGGTGTTCCCAGCCAGAACACACTTTTTCTAAATAGGTGAAATAAATGATAATGATCGAAAAAAAACGATCGGTAGCCCTTCTCTGTCTCACCACCGGTCTAACCAATAGCATGATTCTTCTCTATACATGAACCGGAAGTGCTTTTGATTGCTTCCGGGGCCCTCAACTCCATTACAATTCTCTGCTATGTTTGATGCTACATCGTTCCCCACCCTGGATTGTATTAGTGATCCCAGTGCTGAGATACTAATCTCTAGTTTTAACCAAACATGCACTGATATTTTGAATTCTGTTGCTCCCCTCAGGACCACACGCACAAAGACACTTTATGAGCCATGGCTCAATGATTCCACCCGCGCTCTCAGGCGAGCTTGTAGGCAAGCTGAGAGAAAATGGCAAAAAGACAAATTGCATGTCTCACTAGAGATCTTACGTTGCTGTCTTTCGGATTATCAGAACGCGGTCAAACGTGCCAAAACAGAACACATCTCAAACATAGTTTCAACTAATTGCCACAAACCCCAGGTTCTTTTTAATGTTTTTAATTCCCTAATTAATCCATGCACTATACCGTCTGTTGTGCCATCACCCACCCTCTGTGAGCACTTTTTAACATATTTTATTGATAAAATTGCAACCCTTAGATCAGCTCACACGCCTGCCATTCTTTCCCCAGTTCCTCCCCTCTGCCATGCATCTCTTGAGAATTTTGACCCTATATCCCTCACTGCACTGTCGGATATAGTCAGTCACCTACGCCCCACAAACTGTCCATCTGATTGTATTCCCTCTCGCCTTCTTAAAGATGTTTTTAGCTCTGTCGGTCCTACAATTTTATCAATCATTAACACATGTCTCATCACAGGTTGCGTCCCAGCTGTCTTCAAACATGCTGTGGTGCAGCCTTTAATTAAAAAAAAAAATCTGGACCCCTCTGTCTTATCAAATTTTAGACCCATCTCCCAGTTGCCTTTTTTATCGAAGGTCTTAGAAAAGACAGTGTACGCACAGTTGCAGCAGTTTTTAACCACCCATGGTATTCACGAAAAGTTCCAGTCTGGTTTTAAACCAGGCCACAGTACAGAAACGGCACTCTTAAGAGTTTTTAATGATCTCCTTTTAACTGTAGATGACGGCTGCCCAGCTGTTCTGGTTCTTCTTGACCTGACGGCTGCATTCGACACGGTTGACCATAATATTTTATTATCTCGCCTCGAACAAAGTATAGGCATCACTGGTACCGCCCTGCAGTGGTTCAAATCCTACTTAACAAACCGGAGTTTTTCCGTGAAGCTTGGGGAATTCTCTTCTAGTAAGGCCCCTCTCACCTGTGGGGTCCCCCAGGGCTCGATCCTGGGACCCATTTTATTTTTACTGTACATTCTGCCCCTAGGAGAAATCATAACACAACATAATATTTCATTTCATTGCTTCGCTGATGACATTCAAATCTACCTGCCCCTCAAGTCAAAATACAACGACCCAGCCTACAACCCACTACAGTTACTGCAAAACTGCCTGGCAGATATTAAATCATGGATGGCCTCAAATTTCCTTAATCTCAATGACAGTAAAACTGAAATTATCACCTTTGGTCTACACTCTCCTATCCCCCCCTCTGACATCCTTGGTCCCCTTAGTCCATACATTCACTCCTCCGTTAAAAACCTTGGTGTAATTTTTGACACAGCTTTCAAATTGGACAAACAGGTTAGTTCTGTCATCAAAACCAGCTTCTTTCACCTCAGACTTTTAGCAAAAATCAAACCATATTTATCCCATAACGACCTTGAGAAGGTTATCCATGCTTTCATTTCCTCTAGGTTGGACTACTGTAACTCCCTGTATGTCGGTATAGATCAAGCACTACTTAGACGCCTACAGATGGTCCAAAATGCCGCTGCCCGCCTCCTCACCGGCAAAAAGAAACGTGACCATATTACACCAGTCTTGGCTTCACTCCACTGGCTCCCTGTCCGCTTCCGAATTAATTTTAAGATTCTTATGTATGTTTTTAAAATTAGGAATGGGACGGCACCCCCATCACTCTCAGAACTCATTTCCGACTACTCCCCAGCCAGAGCCCTGAGGTCCGCTGACCAGTTGCTGTTGACTGAGTTAGCAACAAACAGAACAACTAGGGGTGACCGGGCCTTTGCGGCAGCTGCCCCTAGGCTCTGGAATAACTTGCCTATTCACATCCGAGCTGCCCAGTCAATATCTATTTTTAAATCCCTCTTAAAAACTTATTTCTTCTCCCTGGCTTTTAGCGACACCTGACTTCCTTTATTGTTAATAATTGCTTTTTCTTTTCGTGCTTATTTCATTGTATGCTATTGTTTTGTTTTTATTGCACTGTTCGCTCTTTGTTTTTAACTTGTAAAGCACTTTGGTTGACTTGTCATGTGAAATGTGCTATATAAATAAAGTTGAGTTGAGTTGAGAGATTAGCCTTTTCCCATAGACTTACTGTATAGACGTTAGCGTTAGCATAGCCGTTGTCCTAGCGGCTAGGCTAATGAACATTTTTCCATGGATTGTACACACGGAGATGATCACATGCACCCACATAGATGTGCACGGATCGTGCACGTGAAACGCACGGGTGGAAAGACGACTCGGCCAAAATCCCCACTATATGCCAATGCAGATCCAGATAGTTATGGTGAGTTTATGACCGTGGGATCGAAAAAAAGAAGGAAAAAATGGCGTCCAAGAAGGAGGGGGGGTGGGCTGATGTTTATAAACATAATATCAGATCATAATACAATATTAGAAATTTCCGGCTAGTCCACAGACAAGCCCATTCTGACCAGGCTAGTCCACAGACAAGCCCATTCTGACCAGGCTAGTCCACAGACAAGCCCATTCTGACCAGGCTGTGAAAGAGTTAAGTGTTCAAATGACTGTAGAGAAAAAGCCACCGAAAATAAGCTACAAGCTTACGAGTCAGAGCGCAACGTATTAAAGATTTGCTATTCAAAATAATAATAACACCAGTGTTCATTTCGTCGACTAAAACTATGACGAAAAATGTTTGTCGACTACGTTTTTTTCACTGACTAAAACTAAATAAAAAGTAAGCTGTGATGACTAAAACTAAGACTAAATATATTGACAATTTCGTCAACAAAATAAAAACTAGACTAAAACGTTAGGGAAGGACTAGTGGAGAAGAGAGTCATTTTATGTTTGTTTGATCTCAGGTGTCGCATGCTGAAAATAGCCGATCTACAAGCTCACAGCGCGTCGCGCTGCGACGCGTTGTGAGCTTGTAGATCTGCTATTTTCAGCACACAACCAAGTGTAAAATCATTCATTACAATGCCATCAAGGCCTTCCAAAATACATTTCAGTTGACTAAATCAACTGTAGATTTAGTCGACTAAAATCTTATACTATTTAGTCGACTAAAATTAGACTAAAACTAAAACTTTTTAGGTGACTAAATTATTACTAAAACTAAAAATACATTTTATTCAAAAGACTACGACTAAAACTAAATCAAAATTTGTTGTCAAAAACAACACCGAATAACACAGGTTAGAAGCTCCACCCACCTCGTCCATGAACGGCCGTGGCGTCAGCTCCATCAGTGGGCGTGGCTGCTGCTGCAGCGGCTCCAGCCCCGGGATCTCCATCTTCACCTTCACCTCCTTCCCTCCTCCGCCCTCCTCCTCCATGGAGGCGTCCTCCCCAGTGATGGGGAGGCCCTTGGAGGCCTTCAGGGTCCGCTCCATCCTCTCGCGCCGGTGCCGGGACAGCTCCCAGGTGGGCGGGGTGACGTCGCCGTTCTTGGTGACGTCGCCTTGCTTCTCCAGGGCGTAGAGGGTGGGGCTGACCTGCAAGGGGGGGTTTGTTTCGCCATCGTAAGACATTTTAGTCGACTTATTGAATGCTTTTTAACCGGTGAAAAATAGCAGATCTACAAGCTTGTAGATCTGCTATTTTTGAAAAAGTCGTGAAAACGTGTGCATATCTTTAGAATATATGTATTTTCAAAGCGAAATATCGTCACTGTCGGGAAGAAACCTTGTACGTTTATTCGCAAAATAAAGCCCTGCTTCATCATACAAGGCTGTCGCACAACAGTAGTGAAAACAGCAGATCTACAAGCACAACTACAACTACAAGCACAACGCCTCGCACCGCTGTGTTGTAGATGTGTGCTTGTAGATCGGCTGTTTTCACTGGTTCAAATCATTTTTAAAATGATAAATACAATGCTGTCTTTCAAGCGGTTTCAAGGGGAACACTTGACCCTTCTCATGGGGCACACCAAAGGTCCCCAGGCACAGCGGTTGTAAACCACTGGCCTAAAGGGTGACTCAGGAAATACAAGTCAAACGGAGGCCGGCCAGGCTGAGAAGCGAAGTGACAATACAAATCCACCGAACGTCGACTTATTGAATGCTTTAACCAGTGAAAAATAGCAGATATACAAGCTTACAGCGCGGCACCGAATGCCGCGCTGCGAGCTTGTAGATCTGCTATTTTTGAAAAAGTCGTGAAAATGTGCGCAAGTCTTTTGAATATATGTATTTTCGTTTGTAACTCAAAGTTAAGTGAAAAGAACCTTTTCTTTGACGATGGCTGGCCAGATTGCTGACATAGAAACATAGGTTTTTCAAAAAACCTTAGGATTCAAAAGACACTTATAGAATCGGGTCAAAAAATTCGAATTTTCACAACTTTTCAAAAATAGCAATTTCAAAATATTTCCAGGAATTTCATGACCGTGGGATCCCAGGGCTGGTCAGAGTCAACGACAGTGAGAGAGGCTGACCTGCTTGGCGACTTATTGTCGAGGGAGGCTGACATTTTAGTCGACTTATTGAATGCTTTAACCGGTGAAAAATAGCAGATATACAAGCGAGCTTGTAGATCTGCTATTTTTGAAAAAGTCGTGAAAATGTGTGCAAATCTTTTGAATATATGTATTTTCGTTTGTAACTCAAAGTTAAGTGAAAAGAACCTTTTCTTTGACGATGGCTGGCCAGATTGCTGACATAGAAACATAGGTTTTTTAAAAAAAAAAACCTTAGGATTCAAAAGACACTTATAGAATCGGGTCAAAATTTGAATTTTCACAACTTTTCAAAAAATAGCAATTTCAAAATATTTCCAGGAATTTCATGACCGTGGGATCCCAGGGCTGGTCAGAGTCAACGACAGTGAGAGAGGCTGACCTGCTTGTCGACTTATTGTCAAGGGAGGCTGACATTTTAGTCGACTTATTGAATGCTTTAACCGGTGAAAAATAGCAGATATACAAGCTCACAGCGCGGCACCGAGTGCCGCGCTGCGAGCTTGTAGATCTGCTATTTTTGAAAAAGTCGTGAAAATGTGTGCAAATCTTTTGAATATATGTATTTTCAAAGCGAACGTTTGTAACTCAAAGTTAAGTGAAAAGGACCTTTTCTTTGACGATGGCTGGCCAGATTGCTGACATAGAAACATAGGTTTTTCAAAAAAAACCTTAGGATTCAAAAGACACTTATAGAATCGGGGTAAAAATTCTAATTTTCACAACTTTTCAAAAATAGCAGATAATAACAGTGAGGCTGACCTGCTTGGCGTTCTTCAGGCCCAGGTTCTTGGCGATGACCAGCGCGGTGGCCTCTCCGCTCTCCAGGAGGTACTGCATCACCTGCTCCTTCTGCTCGCTCATGATGGCAGCGCTGCGGACGGAAAACATTCCACGATCAATAACCAACTAAATAACAACAAACTACAACAAATGGTTTAACAAGACGCTTTGGCGGTTTTAATGGGTTAAACTTTGACCCATTAACTCATTCACTGCTTTTTCAAAATGGCCCCCGAGTTTCTCACTGCCACGTTCCTAAATTTCTAGTGCACGGATCAATTTTTAGTGCACGGATCGTGCACGCCCATGCCTAGATCATGCACCATATGTGTAGTTTTTCACAGCTTTCAAACAAAAAAATCCACTTGGAAATCCGTTCAGGCATTCATGAGATAGAAGCCTTCAAAGTCAAACAAAACAAACAAACATGGCTGCCATTTTGAAAGATTATGGGGCTAAACATGCAATTTCACGATTGCGATCATGCCTAATACATTTTAGGCATTTTTGGATTTTCTTTTTTTTTACAAAATGGCTGCCAACTCTGGAAACTCGGGCTGTGGCAGTCGGGGGGTACTGAAATAACTCGGGAAACTCGTGGCTTGGCTAGGAATGAGTTTAAACAGCCAAAGCATCTGGGTAGCAACTTTTACAATTTTTTTTGAAAGAAATCTTGGAAATGTGTGGAAATCTTTAAATAAATAAAATTAATTAAACACACACACACACACACACACACACACACACACACACACACACACACACACACACACACACACACACACACACACACACACACACACACACACACACACACACACACACACACACACACACACTTTAAAGCGAACATTTTTAACTCAAATCTTTTTTTCTGGGCATCCCTGGAGCAAAACATTTAGAGATGAGGGTCGGCGGCCAAATGGATATCATTTTGGGGGTTCCTTGAAATGACAAAGCTTGAGCAGCACTGATATATTAGAAACAATAGGATTTAGAAGACATCTTTAGAATCTGCCTCGAAGCTGTCGGGTGGAAACTGTTCCATTGTTATTATGAAATAATTTCCAATCTACCCTCATAATAAAACTAGCACTAAAACTAATACAAAATAAATAAAATAATCCCTTTTCACACAATTAAACCCACTTTACAAAACCAAACGGATGCTGAAACCGGTCCAAACAATATTTATGGAAGCAACACTCTCCACCCAGCTTCACCAGATGGGTAAAGGAGACCATGTCATTTCTGAAATTAGAGAAAATAAAATTCACTCTGAAAGGGTCTGTCCAAAATTTTGAGGAGATCTGGACCCCCTTCCTTGACTATTATGAGAGCTTACAGGTGCCGCTCGATGAGGAGGCCTAGACGGATGGAGTGCTAGGCGAGATGGCAGGGCCCCCCCCCCCTTCCCCTTCCTTCCCTCTCCCCCTTTTATTTATTTTAATTTCTCCCCCTTTCTTTTTCTTTACCGTTTCCACTCGTACATTTCTTAACTATCTTTTATACATGTTTACATTTTATTATTGCTTTTATTATTACCGACTGTTTAGAAAAAGGAAAAAAGAAACTATTGTTATGATACATTGTTATTCAAGAACCTTTTTTCAAACCCGTGTTTACATCTGCATTACATTTCTTGTTATTTGTATGTGTTGGAACAATAAAAACTGTTAAAGATAAAAACCGAACAAAAAATGCCAAGCTCTACTAACCTTGGGACTGAATGCAAGTCTTGGGCGGTGCTGGTCTCTGTAGGTTGTAGTTGTGGACAGGCCGACTGGGGCGCTTCCTGCTCGGGGTTGGAGGACGAGTCGGAACAGGAAGAGGAAGTGGACGAAGAGGTGGACTCTGTGTCTGAATCTTCCGCTTCTCCGTTGAGTCGCTCCTCCGCTTTGGCCTGGGTCTCGGTTGTCGCTGCGTTCGGCGGCCGAGCGTCGTCTTCGAAGCTCTGGCGAGAAGGACGAGGGTCGCTGCTCGCCGGGTTGGAGTGTAGTGCTGTCACAATGACAAGAATGTAAGTTGACAATTAACAACCCATTTAGGCCTGGGATTATTGAATGCTTTAACTATTGAAAAATAGCAGATCTACAAGCTCACAGCGCGGTGCCGCGCTGCGAGCTTGTAGATCTGCTATTTTTGAGTCGTCGTGAAAATGTGTGCAAATCTTTGAATATATGTATTTTAAGCAAACCTTTGTAACTAAAATTTTGCTTCTGGGGGGTCCCTGGGAACTAAATATTTTGAGATGGGGGCCCGTGGACAAATTTATATCATTTTGGGGGTCTTTCACATGAAAACCTCTGACATAGTAGTCTCTCAAGAACAGAAGTGAAAAAGACCTTTTCTTTGACGATGGCTAGCCAGATTGCTGACATAGAAACACAGGTTTTTCAAAAAGCCTTAGAAGGATTCAAAAGTCACTCATAGAATCGGGTCAAAATTCAAATTTCACTGTCTTTTTCAGTAGTTAAAGCATAAAATAATGATACACTATAACGTGTACCCGTTCTGAATGGGTTAACTCATAGACTGCCACGAAAAAGAGTGTTTTTCACGAAAAATAACTGAATATTCTGCGTCGTTTGGATCTGCACACGGGAGCATTCAAAAGACGCCCACGGGTCTTGTAGAACAGACAAAAAAAAGGTGGGCGCATCCTTTGGCTCGTGACCGGTCGTTTCTCACTTCCACGTGTGTCACAGAAGTTGGTAGGCCAATCAGAGGCAGGTGGGAGCGGGTCGCAGCCTCTAAGAACAGCTGAGCCGTCCCGGAAAAAGACGCGCTTGACTGATTGATTGGCCCGTAGTCACTTTGACTGGCAGCGTACGACGAGGCTCCAGGTGTTGCACGTCACTCCAATGAACTGCAGCGGCGGAAAAGGGCCGATTCATACTCCACTTTTAGAGACAAATTTATCTTGGTTGGGTTCGGGGAGTCACAAAATCTCGGTAGCACCGAACAGCCAAATTAATGACGGTACCCGCTATCACGAATAGTGATTTTTAGTATTCGAATTATTATTCGACCTCAAAGTATTCGAATAGTCGAATATTCGACAGGACTGGTCAAACTTTCAAACATTAAGTAAGCAAGAGGCAAACATTGTGAAAATAGCGGATCTACAGGCTCACAAAGCCTCTGCGTTGTGAGCATGTAGATCTGCTATTTTCACAATAGTTATCTGCGGAACCGAGTCAGATTAAATGTAATACCTACAATTCCAAGTGCTTGTCAGGGTGGGGGTCCCCAGTTCAAATATGTTTATTTTGAGGGTCACGGCCTAAAAAAGGTTTGAGAACCCCTGGTATAGAGCATTAACAAATTCATCCACCGAATATTCGACTTTGGTGAACAACGTCGAATACTGACTTTGATATATATATCGAATATTCTAATATATGGTGAATGCCCTATTACCCCCCCCCCCCCCCCCCCCCCCCCCGAACCTCTGAACGACGTCATATTGTTGTTTGGTAAGAGCTGAACCAAAATAAATTTGTCTCTAAAAGTGGAGTATGAATCGGCCCTAAGGCATCTAGCTTTTTATATCCATGTTGTGGGATCGGAAAATAATCCTTGTCTACTTGTGACGATCCACAAGTTTCCAACATCCCATCTTGCATTGCGCAGGAGCTTCCGGCGCCGCAGCCGAGTGTGATCTACAAGCTCACAACGGCTGCATCTGCGACTTGAGCTTGTATGTCTGTTGTTAACCGGAAGTGTGGTGCAGTGTGGTGCAAAACATTCTCCAGTAAATTCCCGCGGAAAGAGGTGGATAGGCTTCTGCGTCGAGCTTGCGCCCAGACCTTCTCCCATACACATTTTCATTCATTCGTAAGAGACTCTACTTGAGTTTAAACATTCATTGCAATGTAATGTAATAATATGGAATGGGATGAGGAACCCACGGTAGGGCGAAACCTGAACGCGATGGATAGCAGAAACAGCCGATCTACAAGCGCAGTACTCACAACCCATGTTTGTCAGTAGTGAAGGAGATCAAACAAGCAGATGGAGAGAACACAGGTGTATTTATACTGAGGTGATTGGCTGTGGTGACAGGTGTAGTGTATACAGGTGATTGTGAAAGGGGATAATGAGTGAGGGAAGCTGCGGTAGATAGGGAAGTGATTAAGAGCAGGGGTTTTCGAAGTGGGTGACGGGGCACCCTGGGGTGCCGTGACGGCAGTCCAGGGGTGCCGCGAGATAATTTGATAACATTTGGAATTTATTTTGAAAAAATATTTAGTATCATTTTAAACTTGAAGTACAAGTCAGTTCTAACCAAAATGGCTATTATCTCAACGTTTTCCACACAACATAATCACTAAAATATCATCACTGTCGGGCAGAAACCTTGTATTTCCAAGTTTCAAATGTGTACGTCTTTTGGTTAAGCAAAGCCCTGCTTCATCATACAAGACTGTCGCACAAAACTAGTGAAAACAGCCGATCTACAAGCACACAACGCCTCGCGATGCGAGGCGTTGTGTGCTTGTAGATCTACTGTTTTCACTAGTTTAGTACATTTTATAGATGATAAATAGAAAACAAACAGTTTCCACCCGACAACGACGATATGCTATGAATATAAGGTGCTGGGAGTGAAAATTATAATGTAGGGGTGCCTCGGATTAAAAAAAATATTAAAAAGGTTTGGGAACCCCTGGTCTATACCACCCAAAAAATTTTGAACACAACTACATTTATGGCTTATTTTTATTTTAATTCCTAAAAAAAGGGGAAAAGCTTTTTTTTCCGGTTATGTCATCGACGTGACGTCCATTAGAATCGGAAACTATTTTAGAAAAACCAGTAAGACTCCCTAATTGGGAGATAAGCGACCGTCAGGTCGCATGTATACACAAATTGGCCTGTAAGTAGCATTGGTTCCTGCCTGAGTGTTCTGTAGGGGGATGTGCGTGGCAAATGTATTGCTTAGGTAGGGCCAGAGAATGCAGGGTTGAGTTTAGAGATGCCGTGTAGCGCTTTACGTGATTTGTGTGCAAAGTCAAGTCAGTAGGGGCAGTGGCAAAATATGTGTGTGACAAAAATCGGCCACATAGAGTGAAGATTTTAAGTGGCATGCATGCCTATGTGTTAAGGGAATGTGCGTGGCTAATTGCAAAGAAAAGGCATGTGGTGTTCATGATGTGCGGAATTGTTTTTGAAAAAGGGAGCAATCCAGCAAACTTTAGAAGGCAATTGTTGCCCATCAGGAGGGAATATGTGAAATTGTACAGATGCATGTTGCTGACATGAGTTGGGAGATAGTGTGTACCACTTTGCGTGATTTTTAGGCAAGATCTGTAGGAGCAGTGTCCATTAATGTTGTCAGCAAAAAGCAGCCTCATGGTGGCGCTAGAACAGGGGCACAAGACATGATGCGTTTTAAGCTTGTAGATCTGCCATTTCAGTTTTTTTAAATATTTGAAATTTATTTTTGACGATTAAGACGATTATGCAATGATAATTGCGATTATCTCAAATAACTGCTAATAATTAAGCAATATTACACGAGAGGGTGTGGGTTATCCTGATAAGTTCCAATAATCACAATAACCCACACCCTCGAGTGTAATATTGCGATTATACAACAGTTTCCCTTAAAAATAAAAATAAACACTTCAACTTCATTTCGTAGTAATCAAGAGATATTCGAAAGAAATTTGTAATTTCTTAATGCCACATTTAGCTACTACGTCCCTGGAGTTCACATGAAAGCTGCTAGCCTAGCGTGCTACTGCTAGCGTAGTGTTGGGAGAGGGAGTGCTTCAGCTCTTTCCCGACCAGCACAGCTGATATCTTTGTTTGAAGAGACCTGCGTGTGGTAATGCTCATTATTCGCACGGGTAGAGAGCCATTTCAACCAATCGGATTGCTTCGTCGGAAACTACCCGTTGTATAATACATGGGTCTTCAACAGGGGGTCCGGGACCCCTAGGGGGTCCTCAGAGTTACTACAGGGGGTCCTCCAAACCTTTGAGTGATAGAACGTTTTTTTTATTTTTTATTAACCACTTGAACCCTAGTGTCCATATTCGGAGAACTTTAGCCAAAAATAGCAGATCTACAAGCTCACAGCTTGTAGATCGGCTATTTTCGGCAAAGAGGTTTGGTGTAAATGAGGAAAAGAGCAAACTAAGTAGAGAGTGAAAGGTCAAGTTTATTAAGTATTGACGGTTCAAGTGGTTAAATATCTGAAAACTAATTGACATGAATCCATTCAATCCAAAATACACTGAAGATTGTGCTGTCAAACGATGAAACTATATCGAATCTACGGAAAGGTTGTGGGGGTCCCCTTGCTTCATCTCTCGCTCAACCAAGGGGTCCTTGGCCTGAAAACGTAGAAGACCCCTGGTATAATATCGTCGTTGTCGGGTGGAAACCTCGTATCTCCAAGTTTCAAATTTCTATGTTCTTTCGCAAAGTAAAGCCCTGCTTCATCAGACAAGGCCATCCCACAAATGTATTGAAAACAGCCGATCTACAAGCACACAACGCCTCGCACCGCGAGGCGTTGTGTGCTTGTAGATCGGCTGTTTTCACTAGTTTAAATCATTTTTAAAATGATAAATGCAAAACGAACGGTTTTGGACAACAATGGTGACGGTGCCTACTTGAGTGGGGATGCTCCTGGTGGCTGGTGGTGGGAGAAGGTTGCCTGTGCAGGCTCCACAGGGGAGGGAGGTCTCCTTGCTTGAAGGCTCGCTGGGAGCGTTCCAGAGAGTAGAGCGCCTGGTTCACCACCTTCTTGGGCAGGTGGAACTTCTTGGCCAGGTGTCTGGCCGCGACCGTCTCGCCGGGGGCCAAGCCCGTCAGGAAGGCGTGCACCTGCTGCTGGACGGCGCCGGGCGCGAGGGAGGAGACCTGAGCGGTGGGTTTGTTACCACGGCTCCTGACCGAAGTGGTCTTGTTGTTGTTGTCCGGGCGGTCTCTGGCTGCTCCTGGGGACGGGATGGGATTGCAGTAGATTAGAGCAGGGGTTCCCAAACGTTTTTGTCTCAGGGCACCCCATAACTATTTCTTTAATCCGAGGCACCCCTGCATTATCATTTTCACTCCCAGCACCTTATAGTATTTATAGCATATTGTCGTTGTCGGGTGGAAACCTTGTATGTCCAAAACCGCTCGTTTTGTATTTATCATCTATAAAATTTACTAAACTAGTGAAAACAGCAGATCTACAAGCACACAACGCCTCGCGATGCGAGGCGTTGTGTGCTTGTAGATCGGCTGTTTTCACTAGTTTTGTGCGACAGAGGTTTCTGCCTAACAGTAATGATATTTTAGTGATTATGTTGCGAGGAAAACGTTGAGATAATAGACATTTTGTTTAGAACTGACTGAAAATAACTGTGTGCTTCAAGTTTAAAATGATACAAAATATTGTCCAAATAAATTCCAAATATCATCAAATGTTCTCGCGGCACCCTTGGACTGCCGTCGCAGCACCCCAGGGTGCCCCGTCACCCACTTTGAAAACCCCTGGATTAGAGGTTATCATGATTGATTATGTGTGACGTTATAGAGTAGATCATGTATTCATTGATTATATTAATATCTAGGTCTTTATGATGATACTAATACTTGATAGTTAGGAGCCGAGAGGTCTTCAGTAGGCCTCAGTAACTATTGTTTTGGTAAAGCCTATCTTGTTATGGTACAGCTCGTTCCAGATGCATTGAAGCCACACAGTATAACTCTAGTGTCTGACCATTCTTCTTGGCAGAACTCCTTTAACACTGCCCAGAGTGATATTTCACCCTTTGTTAGGCTCCTGGTTGGTCCCTGACTGACCAACCAGCAGGCTCTATCTGCCTTGTCCCGCCCTGGTTCCGCCTTTTTTATGTTGAATTAGCTAAAACATAATTTTTTGAGAAATAAAAACATTTAAAAGCATGCTGATTCACTATGCTGCCACTGAGCAGCTCCAATTGACTGAAACAGTTTGAAATTAGAATTGAGCACACAGAATAACAATATGAAGCAACTGAATTAACATGGCAGTGAATGGAATGTCCCACTGAATGTCCCTCCAAGACACAGCAACCAATGGGTGTGGAGAGGGGCAGGACAAAGGGGCGGGACTTGACAAAGGGTGAATTGTACTTCTGTCCATGATATGTTACATAAACTTGACCACCACCACCACCTAATATAATTGTCTTGTCTCCTCATGTTCTCATGATTAATGATTGATCTGAATTCCACCACAGGATGATATGAGAATTTCATGTCCCGATTGTTGCGACCAAAGAAATCGCGATTTACGATATCGCGATTAATCAAAATATCCCCATTATCCAGGGTTGGAACATTTGCCAAAAAGATCTACAAGCTCTACAAGCTCACAACGCGACAAATTGTGAGCTTGTAGATGAGCTGTTTTTTGGCAAAGACATTTGGTAGAGAGTAAAAAAAAAAAAAGACTTTCAAGTATGTATATTATATGTATGTTTTACCAATAGAGGGTTTAAATAGTACCGGATATGCAGCTTGGCAAATAAAAAACGGTGAATTGATCCCAGTGCATTACGGAGGACGACTTCACGATACATTTTAAACTCCACAAGCGTTTTTTTTTTTTTTTATCACGATAAAATCGCTTATCGTCAACCTATCATCACCTACCTGCTCCGCTGTAGGAGTTGAGGGACAGGCGCTCAAAGCTCTCGGACACGGGGTCCGGGTCCGGGTACCGCTGGCGGTGGGAGAACGGACTGTGTTTTGGGGCTTTGGCCTGGCTGGGACTCCAGTGGCGCGGCGGGACGTAGCCGGACTGACCTACTGGGAGGCAGACGAGATTAGGGGATGTCACGGTAACCCAACGTTTTAGGACAAGGAAATATGATGTTGTCACACGAATAAGAGCTATTATAACGATTTACTTGTGTTTTTGGCATTGAATCAAAAACACAAGTATAGTACCTTTATTAGAAGCATAAACCCCTTGAGATGCATCATCTCATTTTCGAGGGGGTCCTTAACAACAAGTAAAGTACATGTAAATCAAAATTCGATTTTGGTTTTCTTTTAAGTCTTGTAAGCACAGAATTGTACAGGGCAGATATGACTTAAATAACTTACAATATACAAAGACAAGACTGCCAATGACCACAAGTACCAATAATCAAAAATAAATGATGTACTGTGGCCAAAACAGGCCATATCCTTTGTGATGTTAAACAAGAAGAACAAGAATAGAGGGTATGCTCATGCATAAAGTGAGTGGCAAATCGAGTGGCAAAATGAGTTTAACGTTGTTTAACATTGTTTAATGCAATCAGATAGGACTTTTCTGTTTGGGATGTATGGGTTTTTCAAGGCCAGAAAAGTAGTTTTTGCACTCAGTAGGTGTTCTTGCATAATTTCAGGGTATGATAAAGATGTCACGCGCATACCTTCTATATCCGAAAATAAGCCACTCTACAAGCTCACAACGCATCGTGATATGCTGACTTGCTGAGAGCTTGTTGATTGGCTATTTTCGCTATTTTTCCAATAGATACATTTAACCCATTTAGACCTGGAACATTGTTGAACCTTTCAATTCCGTAACACCTTTGTGTAACATGTTGCTATATATGTAGCAACATGTATATATTTGTTTTTATCATATATAAAAAAAAATAACGAAACTAGTGAAAACAGCCGATCTACAATCACACAACGCCGCGTTGTGTGCTTGTAGATCAGCTGTTTTCACAACTTTTGTGCGACAGCCTTGTCTGATGAAGCAGGGCTTATAACAGTGACGATATATTTGTACGTTTTTAAGTTTTTTCAGGAAGGGATTTAAGTGTTTTTAGATTCGGCCTCAGGTCTAAAAAGGGTTAAGATTAACGACGACAACTACGCTACATAACTACGACTAACGTCAGCTAAAGATTGAGAGGTAATACGGTGTTTTACGGACCTACCTCCTACGCCGATGTCTCCCTGGAAGCGCGGCGCCTCCGAACTCAGACCTCGCAGGAACTGGGCTTGGAGATACTGGAAGGAGTTGGGGGCGGCGGGGGCCGAGCTCTGGTGATGGTGGTGAGGATGGAGGTGATGGGGTGCTGATCCGTTGGGGACCCCCGGGGGCGTCTGGTGGGCGCTCGCGGGAGCGAGGCCGGGCAGGGCGGGCGGAGCGCTTGGGAGGAGCGGGGCGCGCGGGGACGCGACGGGAGAAGAGGGGAGGTGGAAGGGAGCTACGGTGGTGCGCTGGTGGTGGTGCTGGGGAGGAGGAGCGCTGCTGCTGCTGGGCTGGTCGCCTTGATGAGGAGATGGGAGCGGCGCCGCGTGGTGGGGCTGGTAGCTGGGCCGGGCGGTCTGGAGGTGGGGGGATCGAGGTCTGCAATGAGACGGAGTTTTATTCCTATAGCCAGGGTTCCCACACATTTTTACCAATTAATTTTTACCAGAATATTTAACCCAATTTCCAGGACTATATAACAATAATTCAGCTCAATAACAGGTCGCTTACTCCTATGCGCAATGCCAGTGGTTCTCAACCTTTTCAGGCCGTGGCCCCCGAAATAATCATATTTTAACTGGGGACCCGGCACCCTGACGAGCACTAAGAGTTGAGGAATTTTTTATAACACGGTTCTATTGTGAAAATAGCAGGTCTACATGCTCACAACACCTCGCGTTGCGAGGCGTTGTGAGCATGTAGATCGGCTATTTTCACAATTTCTGCCTCAATTTGACAATTTGGCCATGTTTAATTAGTCATTTCAGAGGTATTAACAAAATCAATAACCAAAGAAAATGCATAGCTATTTTTTACAGGACCTCGCCAGGACCCTTGATAAATTCCAAAACCTTTCCAGTACTGGAAAAATATTTTTCAAATCTCAAAATATTTCCAGGAATTACATGACCATGGGAACCCTGTATAGCGCTCGTCTGTAGAGTGCTTTAGGCCAGTGTTTCTCAAACTTTTTTTGGCTTGAGTACACCCTTTACCCTGCAACAGCATTTTGCGTATAAAACTGTAATTAAAATATAAATAAATAGTGGTATATAATATATAATTAACAACCCCCCATTTCAAGAATGAAACGGAGTTAGAGTTTCAAACGGTTTTCATGTCAATAACTTCAACACATTCAAACAACTTTTAAACACATCCCTGTTGTCTGGTACCATGTCATTTATCAACTCAGGCTCATATCAAGTTTCTCCATTTGTCATCATTAAACATAACATGTCTTTTCCCCTCCTAATTCAATTGTAGTAAATTATTTAACTACCAGTATGACTCCCTAATCGGGAGATAAGCGACCGTCAGGTCGCAGCGTGATTTTAGGGCAAAATATGTAGGAGTAGTGTCCAAAAATGTGTTTGAAAAAATCTGCCTGATGGTGGCGCTATATGGGAGAGATCCATGTTGATGAGATGAGTGTAGACATACTGCGTACCGATTTGCGTGATTTTAGGGCAAAATCTGTAGGAACAGTTTCCAAAAATGTGTTTGAAAAAATCAGCCTGATGGTGGCGCTATATGGGACAGATCCATGTTGATGACATGAGTGTAGACATGGTGTGTACCGATTTGCGTGATTTTTGGCAAAAAATTGTAGGAGCTGTGTCCATAAATGTGTTTTTCAAGAACCGGCCTCATGGTGGCGCTAGAAGAGGGTCATGTGAGAGTGTGTGTGCAAAATTTGGCATGGATCGGGGCAACGGTTGCGGAGATATGAGCAGGGGAAAAGTGTGACGTGTGACAGACAGACTGACAGACAGACAGCTGGTCGAGGTTTTGATAGTAAATGCACCCTGACGGTGGCAATGAACAATATTAGCATGATTATTACTTTTCTTTTTGGCGTAATTTCTTGAGTACCTCCTGCAGTACACCCGCGTACCCCCATTTGAGAGACACTGCTGTAGGGGGTTCCCAGATAAATAATGGATGGTCAAATGGACCCTTATATACGCTTATGTGGCTGTGACTTAAGAGTGTGCAAATGGACCCAAATGGACCCGTAACATGGGGTCTGGCCTGGGGAAAATGGCCGATATATCGGCTATTTTTAAAATAAATCTTAATATATTTTTTATACACCATATAAAATAATATATATTTTTTTTTTTATGTTTTTTATTCCACGATTTTTGCAACCCATTTTTCTCACCCGGTGACTACCTAATCTGTAGTCCTGGTTTCCGCTCTCCCCCTGCCATGCCAGGGGACATTGGGGAGCACCCGGCTGGCTAGGGGGAGGTGGTATAGAAACCAGGACTACTGCATGTTTTTGTGTGAGGGCCTATGCCCAAGGAGACACGGGGAGAACATGCAAACTCACCACAGAGAGGCCCCATCTATAAAATAATCTTACAATAAATGCGAGAAGTCTCTGTGTGCGTGTCTGATAGAAATGCTTGATGCTTGTGTAATGATTTTGTGCAGGTCCCATCCTTTGAAGTCAGTTAAGAGAATATTTAATTGATCTAAAAGTTTAAAAAGTAAGATTTTATCTGGAGACACTCCTTTTTGAACAAGAGCACTTTCTTGGTTCAAGGTCTCTTCTTAGAACAGAGAAAAACAGTGTATCGTTTAGGGCATGTGGAACAGTTTTTGGTGTATTTGTTTTAAACATGAGAAGTTTTGTCTCAAGTCGACAGTTCTTCATACCATTCTTTTATCAATGTTGCGTTTCACCCCTTTGATTGCACCGCCTGTACTGAGGATCTAAGCCTCATCTTTTAGCTTGCCTTTAGATTTGAAGGATAGCAAAATCAATGCTGTCCTTCAAGTGGCTTCTGAAAACATAACCTCTGTTGGTGGTAGACAAGAAACTGGCCTGCTTTCTAAAATATCAGGCCTGTCAAATAATTATAATGAGACATAGTCCTTGTATTATTTAGTTTGCATTTGTTTCACTGAGGATAAGGTTAGACAAGGTTTTGGCACCGTTTTACTGAGGTTTAGGAATACCTGGTAGTGACCGTTCCGAGATTTGCCCTGGGGGCTGAGCGTGGTTTGGGGGCGATCGTTCTTGTATTGCCGGCAATGGCTTGCATTGAAACCAGGTAGGACATTCAAAAGCCTAGGGTGCCCGGTAGGCCTGGGGCGGTATGGACATTTTGTTACCGCGATTACCGTCTTCCCATTTACCGCCGGTACTGTGGTAAAATCACAACACATCGCATCCGCGATGCGTTCTGAGCTTTTAGATCTGCACTGTCGGGTTACCATAGTAACGTAGGCTAGCTACTTGGGCTTTTCAGACACAAACAGCTGTGTGAACAAACCAGAAGAGGAAGGGTAGTCAGATCGTGTACAGTGATTCTGTAAACTCACGTCACGTCTCAACTCTCAAATAGCAGTGATTGAGTTCTGCTATATACAGGTTTTAGTTACAAGACTTGACAGAAAAGGTTATAAAATCGCCGACGCGCCGCTGGACGGAGCACAACGTGCGACGTGGTGGAGAAAGTAAAATAGTTTCATTTTCGGTTTTAGTCCACGCGGCCAGCGCTCCGCCAGTAATCCGTATGAATAAAAAAAGATATGCCACAACACAAGGTATGTATTAACATCCTTGTGTCGAGTGGATTACAGAGAAAGTTTATGCTGCTCCGTCATAGAGTTGTGCTCCGTACTCTACTGCCCTGCGTGCACTGTGTGCACTGTGCAGGTCTGTGTGTGAGTGACGTATGTGGCTTCCAACGTGTGGTACACGGCCCAGAGCAGAGCGGCATGGAGCGCATGCGGTCCTCGCTTCTCCCCCGTTTTAAAACTCGCTTGTTTTCCAATAAAAAATAGACCTTTTTTTTGTCTTTTTACCGCGGTAAGCACGATGACACCGCGGTAGACCTCGGTATACCGCGGTACGGTGGTACGGCGGTTACCGCCTCCAACCCTAGTGCCCGGGAAAGAGGACCCTACCTGTTAGGCTTGTCACAATTATAACATAACCGCAATTATAACGTAAAACATTTTCAAAAACAGCAGATAGATGTTATTTGTCATATCTACCCTGTGCAACTTTTGTTTTACGAAGCCAAAAAAACAAAAAGAAAGGTATTATTTTTTTATTGGGACCTACGTCGCAAGTATACTATGAAAACACGCACATCTTGTCCACGTATCTGTCACGCCTGACAATGTGGTTCTATGGGTTTGTCTGTGGTTCTATGGGTTTGTCGCTCTGACATCATGCTCTGATGTCACTGTGATGTCATGGGAACCACTCTTAACAGAATGTTTGCCGCTCTGACATCAGACTCTGGCTTGATGTCCCTTTTATGCCCATATATGGAGATCTCTGTCCCAATGTCTGATATACATCACTGGCCAGAAGGCCAAGAATTGGTCGCATGTGAGGCGTCTTACTAGTACATAATGTTCCAATGTTCAATAACAAAAAGAGGAATGCAATAAAATCGCTAAGTCGCAATTGTTTTGTTACGACAACGAATGGTCAACTTTAAAATGTGGTAATGGTGACGGCGCCCCCTACCTACCTGTAGTTGTAATGTTCCCTGGGAGGCCCTCCTCTTCCTCTGCTCATAGCGCAGGAGGCGGGGGAGGGGGGAAGGAGGCGTTATGTCCTCTGGATGCGCGCCGGTAGTGTGTGTGTGCGTGCAAGGTGTCCTGTCGGCCTTGGCAAAGACGCCCCGGAAGAAGAGGAGGAGAGACAGACAGAGGTGATGGCAGCGACGCGGCACCTGTAGACAAGACAGGACGACAAGGACGCACGGTTTTTTAACACACGCACTGCCATGGAAGTCATAAGACGCCGTTTAACCCATTTAGGCCTAGAATTATTGAATGCTTTAACTATTTAAAAATCACACCCGTGTGAAGTGGAGCTGTGTGTGTGTGTGTGTGTGTGTGTGTGTGTGTGTGTGTGTGTGTGTGTGTGTGTGTGTGTGTGTGTGTGTGTGTGTGTGTGGATCATGTGTACCGATTTTTGTGACATTTGAAGAAAATATGTAGGAAAAGGAGCAAAAAGTGTGTTTTGGAGAAAATTCAAGATGGCGGAAAATCTATCATGGCGCAAATGGGCGTGGCCTATATGGGGAGATGCGTCATGACCCAAGGAATCCAGGGAAAAAATATTTTTAATTTTCCGACCTACGGTTCAAGAGTTACAGGCCAAAACGTAAAGTGGGGTGTTATAGCGCCACCATGAGGCCAAATGACACAATTATTTTTTATTTAATCCTTGAAATCATTATGAACCTCCTCTCCAAGTCTTGAAACTGTAGCCCCTGTGGTTTGCGAGAGACAAATAATTGAATGTGAGTTTTTGCGATTCCCATTCTAAGTCAATGGGGAAAATTAATTCACTAATAAATTAATATCAATTAAACTATAGAACCTTTCTCTTAGAAAAGTAATAGCCCACGATTCCCGAGTAAGCCGGTCGATTTGACATATGGCGCGAGTGTTTGGTGGCAAAACTGTGGGACTAGTGGCGTGCCGAAGTTTAGGAAGTTCAGGCTACATACACACAGACACACACACAGACAGACACACACACACACACACACACACAGACCCACACAGCCACGTATAGGGAGCCTGTGTTTCACACAGCTCCAAAAATAGCAGCTATACAAGCTCACAGCGCGGCACCGAGTGCCGCGCTGCGAGCTTGTAGATCTGCTATTTTTGAAAAATCGTGAAAAAAAGAATTTTGACCCGATTCTATAAGTGTCTTTTGAATCTTTCTAAGACTTTTTGAAAAACCTATGTTTCCATGTCAGCAATCTGGCCAGCCATCGTCAAAGAAAAGGTCCTTTTCACTCAACTGGAGCTCAGTTAGTCTGTTCTTGAGAGACTACTATGTCAGTGGTTCTCAAACCTTTTCATGTGAAGGACCCCCAAAATGATATGTATTTGGCCACGGACCCGCATCTCAAAATATCTAGTTCCAGGGACCAACCCAGAAGCAAAATTTGTGTTACAAACGTTCGCTTTGAAAATACATATATTCAAAGATTGGCACACACGGTGCCGCGCTGTGAGCTTGTATATCTGCTATTTTTCACTGGTTAAAGCATTCAATAATTGCACTGACAGACGTCTAATAGGCCTCAGTTCTGCGTTTTCAGTGATTACACTAGGGGGCGCTCTTCTCCGATGTATAAACGGTGCTAGGTTGCTAGCAGACGGATACAAACCGTAATTACGCCAAAAGGTTTCTCTCCGTCCGTTGTTTAGAAAAATCTATTTATCTCCATTCTTTTGGTCAAAACAATCGACAACTGCATCAAAAGTCATGTGAGGTTGTATATTTGTAATTCTCCTACAAAAGAAATCCTACAATTCCAAGTGCTTGACAGGGTGTGGGGGTCACCAGTTCAAATAGGATTCTTTTTGGGGGTTAGAAGGTCGATAAGGTTGGAAACCAGAACCACTATTAAATTCTGGGAGTCTGGGACTACAGAATTCCCAGAATTCTGTAGATCTACAAGCTCTCAACGCGTCGCGATGCGACGCGTTGTGAGCTTGTAGATCTGCTATTTCCAAAATGTTTGACCTTTTTTTAAATATATGAACATTTTTCAACATTACAACGATTATGAAAAATAATCACGATTATGTAAAAAAATCACGATTAGACGATTATGTAATAATTGTGACAGCCCTATTCGGGCCGACAGCAGAGATAATACGCATAAGCATTATGTATAAGCAAATATGTATGTGGTAAAAAAATGTATGGCCTAAATATTGGCCCTACACATATCGGTCAGGCTCTTAATTGGAAATTGTCGTAACCACGGCTCTGTGTTCAGGAGAACAGTACATTTCACTTCTAATTTGACACTCCGCTGAGGGTTCGTGATGGGACCCGCTATAATAATAGAAAAGATGGAGACATTGGTGTGTGTGTGTGTGTGTGTGTGTGTGTGTGTGTGTGTGTGTGTGTGTGTGTGTGTGTGTGTGAGACAGCGTGACAGAGTGACTCCCCTCCCCGACTCTGAAACTCAATCCCAGGGTAAAAGGCTGACACATTAATAATTCAGCTTCTTGTGACCATTCTGTTTTATTTCTGGCCTTACAGAATAATCTCTGCTCTGCGGATCCATAGCGGGGGGAGAGAGAGACACAGAGAGAGGGAGAGAGAGAGAGAAAACTGAGATGTTCATGCAGATGAGAAGGATGTGTTCTAAGGACACAGACAAGGTCGTTCCTGACTAACTGAAGACTGACTGAGTGACTGGATGAAAGATTATTCATTGGTTCAACACCAATGCTGATCCATACTTTAAGCCAGTTAGACCGGGTATGCATTATTGCGTATCATTTTATGCTTTAACTATTAAAAAACAGCAGATATACAAGCTCACAGCGCGGCACTCTGTGAGCTCGTAGATCTGCTATTTTTGAAAAATGGAATTTTGGTCAAAATTTGTGCAATTCTTTGAATATATTGACCCGATTCTATAAGTGTCTTCTGAATCCTTCTAAGGTTTGATGAAAAAGATATGTTTCTATGTCGGCAGTGCTCAAACCTTTTCATGTGAAGGACCCCCAAAATTATATGTATTTGGCCACGGACCCCCATCTCAAAATATTGTATCAGGGACCCCCCAGATGGAAATATTTGAGTTACAAATGTTCCCTTTAAAAAAAAAATATTCAAAGATTTGCACAAATCTTAATGATTTAAAAAAATAGCAGATCTACAAGCTCGCAGCGCGGCACTCGGTGCCGCGCTGTGAGCTTGTATATCTGCTATTTTTCAATAGTTAAAGCATTCAATAATTCTAGGCCTAAATGGGTTTTAAAAAAAAGGGCCCAAGTGGAACGAATCATCCTAAAAGGGCTTTAGAAAATAAACCCAAACCTTTTGAACATTTAGAATTTCGAGTCTATTGGCGTTTACCGTCGTCGCTGTCGGGCAGAAACCTACTTATCTCCATATTCCATTTCTAACTTTGTGGTTTATATTCGTAGCGACGTATCAAAAGTAGCAGATCAACAAGCTAGTAGATCTGCTACTTTTTTCAATCTTTTTAAATTGGTTCAGGAAAAGTAACTGTTTTGGACATACGAGGTTTCCACCCGTTAAGACGATATAAAATATTGCACACTGCGTGCTTTCTTGCAAGACCAAATGAATGATTCATACTTTACATCTCATTCGATTCGCTTCATCTTTAATAAGGTTAGGTAATAAACGGATTAAAAATGTCAGGTGTATTAATGGAAACCTTACTGAAAGAACGGGTGGGTCTCGCTTTGAACATGTGCTGTGAACAAACTTTTACGTCGCCATGAAATGATTATTAAATTAAAACCGGGGAAAGCATTCGTCTCAATTTAGATTTGCGTTGGCTATACAGAAATAGCAGCTGTACAAGCTCCCAGTGGGGCACTTTCTGCTGCGCTGAGAGCTTGTACATTTGCATTTCTTTATTATTAGTATTTATTTTTTTCCAAGAACTACTGATATAGAAGGCATCGTAGTATCGGCCTCAGGTCTAAAGGGGTTAAGTAAAATTAAGGCACACAGAGAAAACATGACAAGTTTTACCCTGAGGGACAATTCCAAACTGGACTTTTTAGGTCGCCTTCTTCGGTCGAGTCTGGTTGTGAACTGTCTGTCATCATTACGGAATGGATGGATCGCTCCCTTTCAGCCCGACCTACATTATCGCTTTGACTCGATTGAAGTGACGTTGTGCGACTCCCGGCCCGTGTTTGTGGGTGTGCATTCAGCACAGCGTTCTGACGAGTTGACTTCTTCATACAGCAAAGGGAGGGATGTGCGACTTGGAAGCTGTAGCTTTAACCCATTTAGAACGGGTACATTATTATTGCGTATCATTATTTTATGCTTTAACTATTGAAAAATAGCAGATATACAAGCTCACAGCGCGGCACCGAGTGCCGCGCTGCGAGCTCGTAGATCTGCTATTTTTGAAAAATCGTTTTGACCCAATTCTATAAGTGTCTTTTGAATCCTTCTAAGATTTTTTGAAAAACCTATGTTTCTATGTCAGCAATCTGGCCAGCCATCGTCAAAGAAAAGGTGTTTTTCACTTAAATGGAGCTCAGTTAGTCTGTTCTTGAGAGACTACTATGTGAGTGGTTCTCAAACCTTTTCATGTGAAGGACCCCCAAAATGATATTTATTTGGCCACGGACCCCCCATCTCAAAATATTTAGTTCCAGGGACCACCCAGAAGCTAAATTTGAGTTACAAACGTTCACTTTGAAAATACATCTATTCAAAGATTTGCACACATTTTCACGACTTTTTCAAAAATAGCAGATCTACAAGCTCGCAGCGCGGCACTCGGTGCCGCGCTGTGAGCTTGTATATCTGCTATTTTTTCACTGGTTAAAGCATTCAATCATTCTAGGCCTAAATGGGTTAAATCTGCAAACAGATGGCTCGGTGATCTCGCGAGGCCAGTTAGTTGCCGTTCTCCAAGGTTGGAGGGGCCCAGCAGCACCACGTGAGAGCGTGTGCGAGGTAGATTTTATTTCAACCTTAAATTGTTACATTTATAATTCATATTTGAATATAGATTGGAGTACGGAATATGACATTGATTTGACAGCCTTACATCCTAACAAAAATTAGGGATGCACAATATTGATTTTTTGAAACGGATACCTTCCTGCTTCAAGACCGGTACCAATAACCGATAATACATTCAAAAAGACATACTACTGAGCATCTGTGCATTTATCATGTGTCATATCTACCATGTGCAACTTCAAAGCCTAAAAAGCCAAGCAGAAATGTAATTTTCAACGACAAAAACACAATAAATCGTTAAAGCAGAAATAAGCAGGAATCATGCAATTACTTATTTTTTTTAAATATTTTTTATTTTATTTTATTCAGGCGGCTAACAATGCTCCCTAAAGAAATGTTGTGTGTGTGACACTTCCTGGGGCTACAATCTGCCTCCAAAACTATTATTTTTATCTGTGAGAAGTTCTGTCTTTGGTCGATTAAACTGGGTGCCCATCCAAAATAACAGACCAATCATTCAGGACCGCCTCTTGTTCTTGTTCAGATTGGTTGACCTGTCTGTCAATCCTTCTAGCCCTGGTCGGCTGGTTCATGCACCAATGAACTGCTAATGACAGAGCTTCTTACAGATAAAATAATAGTTTTGGAGGTAGACTGCGGCTCCTAGAAGCGCCACAGAGACTAGATTTTTTAAGGGAGCATTGTTAGCCGCCTGAATATAATAAAATAAAAATAAAAAATAAAAATAAGCAATTGCATGATTCCTGCTTATGTCAGCAGAAAACTGCTTATTTCTGCTTTAATCGCAATTATTTGAGTGACAATAATCGCCATGTAAAATGTCATAATTGTGACAGCCCTACCGCTGTCCATCTCTTGGTGATCGAATCCCAGTAGCCGGTCTTCAAAAATGGCTTCTCCATTTCATTAAATAGATCGGGTTGAATCACCTGGACACCCAACCCCTCTCCGGTACAACCTCTCCAACATATAGTGTGTCATATTTGACAACAGTCTAGAGTAACAAACTGTCAATAATGTCCGTATCACTGAGACTGACAACATACTGACACCCAATACTGACCCACCTTCCAACTGGCTGCTCTGTCACTGCACACACAGCCACACAACGGGTGTGTTGGCAGATATGCCCCGAGCGGTTCTCTGGACGTATGGAAACTCAGTCGGGCGACGTGGTTCATTAATTCAGAGCGTCGCACTCTAGGAGCACTCGAGAGAAGCCAGATTTTTGGCTCTGATGTCTTATCAAATAGCCCGTCTACAAGTGCACACGGCATCGCAAACCAAACACGTAGAGCAGCGATTTTGACGGTCAAAGCACTCAACTGCCCGCTCAACTGAAAAAGACAAGTTGAATGAAATATGAACATGAAAAGATAAAAGTGGCAATGTCAGTAAATTTGTGTTTTATTAGTATATATTAACTGTTATCAGATTGCTCTATTCAGTCAAAACCAGAGCAAACAGTCTGCAAAATCATGTATCGAATGAATTGTTGTTTATTCCTATATTTATTCATTTTCAGTTATGACCGACCATCAAACTAGACGATAAAATGCACTGGTATTGGATAGACAGTATCAGAATCTTTATGGGAAACATTGGTAACGGAACATCTCCTCTAAATAGGGGTGGCAGTAGCTCAGGGGGTAGAGCCTGGGAGACAGAAGGTTCCTGCTTGGTTCCATCTCAGGCTCCCCCTGAGCTAGTGTCACATTGTCCTTGGGCAAGACTCTGAAGCCCTAACTGCTCCTGATGAGCAGGGTTGGTACCTGGCTTGGTTTTCCCCTGCCGGCATGAATTTTTGTGTGGATGGGTGAATGCAGTGTTGCCATATTTTGCAAGAGAAACAAGTGGCCACTTCTACAAAAGAAAGTTTTACCACTTGAACGCTAGTGTGTATTTTACCATCTGCAAGCTCATAATGTGTCACGTTGCAGCGCCGCCCTTGTGAGCTTGTAGATCGGCAGTTTTTTTCAAACACACACCCGAAAACGAATTAAGTGTTTTTTTTAAACACAAATCTTGAATGGGCCAATGTGAAAAGGGTGCCATGTCTTTGGCCTTTCATGGCAATTGGGCGCTGCATTCATGATTTGAGGCATTTTGTTCCAAAAATGTGTTTTGCATAAGTCAACCTGCTGGTGGCGCTAAAAGAGGCTAATGTGATATAGAGTGACATTTGTTCCTTGACCGAGTGGGAATGTGCGTGAAGTTTTCACAATCGCACAATCTGCGTTCAAAACGGGCTACTGCAGCAAAGTTTAATCAGGATTGAATATGAAAAAGCAAAGATAACCGTCTTGATCACATGACTATAGAGATCATGTTTACATATTTGCGTGAAATTTTGATCAATCTGAAGGAGTGATATCTACAAATTAGTTTTAAAGTCAGCCTCCTGGCGGTGCTATAAAGGGCAGATGTGAAAATGCAGGGCAAGTGTTTTTCCTTGTGAGTGCGCATACAATGTTTTATAGTGATCTGTGGAGTCGGCCTGTTATAGCGCCACCATGAGGTTGATGGGAAAATGTTCAAATGCCATTTCTTCCTTGGCTAAATCTGAAAGACGTTTCGTTCAATCAAAGACTAGAGATACTGTGTACCGCTTTGCGTGACGTTTGGACAGGGAGTCGATATTGCGACGCAGCATTTGTTTGACGTCCCATTAGTTGGACGCTGGTGAATGCTAACCTGTTGAAATGCTACCCTGGTGAATGTTAAGCACTATGCCTAAACCTAACCCAAACCTCGGTAAAACTAACCCTAACCATTAGTCGAACTAATGACACATAAAAATAGAGCGTTTTCCCGTTTGGTCAAAGTCTGTAGGAGTAGTGTCTAAAGATGGCCTCCTGGTGACGCCATAACAGGCCCATGTGAAAAATGAGCAGAGGTTCTGCTCAGGCACAGTTGCGCTGCCATCGTGCTAACGGTGCCAGATATAAGCTATTCACAGACAGACACACGGACGGACGGACGGACAGACAGGGTGCAAAAAAAGATGTTCTATGCCATGCCTTTCGGCCTGGCGGCGCCAATTTTACATGAAAGCACCATTTAAATAGGGACTTTATAGTATTAGCATCTACAGCTGCGATAGGATGGGCCTTGAATGGAATAGTGTTCACATTCAGAATCCTCAGTGTTAATGTATTCATGTTCAACTCTCAAGAGCAGAAGGAACAGGGAGGATTTGACAGCGTGCTGGTTGGTTGAACAGTAATGGGGTACGACACCTGCAGGGGTTACACACAGGGCTGGAGGTCACACATGTTGACCCCAGGGGCATCACAAGGGGGGGGGGAGTGGGACTGAGTTACTAGGGCCCAAGGTGGAGGGGCCTTAATTATTTTATTCTTTAGCTATTGAAAAATAGCAGATATACAAGCTCACAGAGCTTGTAGATCTGCTATTTTGGAAAAGTCCTTCACATGAAAACGTTTGAGCCCCACTGACATAAACATAGGTTTACACATTTTCACGATTTTTCAAAAATAGCAGATAAGCTCGCTGTGAGCTTGTATATATCTGCTATTTTTCAATAGTTAAATCACAAACCGTAATAATGTGTTCCCAGTCTAAATGGCTTAAACCCCCTCCCCCTATGAAGAACATCCATGGGGGGCCCGCAGTGAATCCTTGTACCCACTACCCAGGGCCCAGAATTTGGTGTGACACCCCTGGTTGAAGCTAATGCAGGTCAACAACACTTCCACTGACACAATAGGTGACGCACTGTGAGCTTGCATATCAGCCATTTTCTTTTGGGGGAAAGAAATAGAGATACAATTGAAACATTTAACGTGTGAGGTAGATTTTTCATCGAAAAAGAAAAAAGCATCAGTCTATGAATGAGAAATTGCATCGTTTTTTACGTTACGCCCCGGGCGTGTAAAGACCTGTATACATATTATAACCTTTCTAGGAACAGAGAGAGTCCTAGAGTGCAAATCTGGTACAATTTACAGTGGAATTGCTAACACAGACGCATCACTCTGCCTCTCCAGAGGAAAAGAGAAAAAGCTGATGAGAATGACAGGAAATGATAGCTGCATTTGTGAATGGACTGAATGAGACATAGGTTTGTTTTCTTTCTAGTCCCCCCATTCTGAATAAGGTAGGTTACTGTAGTCAAGGAGTGCAACAATCTACCAAAAGCTACCGAAGCTAAATTAAAGCTCAGACTGAAAAAAAAAAAAAAAAAAAAAAAAATGGTTGTACGTTCATGCCATGATGTGCAATTTGTGAAACAATGTGAAAAGAGGCCCCCCACACTAGCGCCGTTTCCTAAACAATTGACACACAATTATGAAGTTTTAGTAATATCGTTCTGCTGTTCTACATAATGCCAATGCCAACCAGGTGAAGAAATCACACACTGAGGCCTTTGCTTTAGGATACAAGAAGTGGGCACTTTGATGTGAAATTCGACATTTTGTCCAAAATGTAAAAACAATTCATATTTGAACATTTGACATAGTAATGTAAATATACACGATGTGAACATACACAGTACATTATTAGCAGACTTAAAGACTATGCCCAAAATGATTGGATATACAGGTTTTGTAGCAATGTGTGGCAATTGTAATGTATAAATATTAGGCATTTGTAAAATTGGCATTTTTTGTTACCGAATATAATTCTTAATTTACATCGAGGTGCCCACTCTTCCTTTAGTGCCCACTCTTCCTGTTACCTTGCTTTTATGTTGTATATTAAATATTATTACGATTTTTAATGGAAGATGCTTCTGAGCACATTGCCTGTTTGCTCACTTCCAAAGCTCTAATCTTAAAATAACCGAAAATTACCCATCTACAGTACAAGCATCAACTATGTTAATCCAAAATGACTTGAAATCGGTCGTGGCAGCGACTGAGAAGTTTTAATCCATGCGCACACCCAATCTGAGCACTTTCGAGAGAGAGAGAGAGAGAGAGAGAGAGAGAGAGAGAGAGAGAGAGAGAGAGAGTGAGAAAAGAGGTTTTGACAGGTCTCTCACCCACAGCAGACGGCTTCTCCAGTCATCAAGACAGACAAGACAGAGGTATCGTCACTTCCAAGTAACAATGACATCCTCCTCAGCAACAATGAATGCACCACTTCTCTGTATCTTAATGGAGCCTATCTTTACACCACATGAAACACACAGTGAACGATGCGTGGTAAAACACAAGTGCATGTGGTTGTAAGAGGTCTAAGGTTTCGTTTTCCTTTCCTCTCGACTGTTTACTTTCCGTTCTGTCACGCTGTCGCTGTTACACCGACATCGGTGACCCTGTGGAATGCTGTGACTACTACAGAGGCATTTCCTTTTTTCTTAAAGGGGTAGTCCACCCAAAAGAATTTGATGGATGTACAGTATGTTTATTTATTAAGTAGGGATTACAGACTAATAATTGCAATCTTGGTCTGAAAGAAATATTAGCAATTAGTTTAATATGTCAATCTTAATATGTACCCCTGGCAAAGACATGAGAGACATATTATGTATATTTGTGCATTAAAAAAAGAAAATCTACTGAAGTCATGAGTCCTAGTTCTACCCTTACAGAACAAAACACTTATTTTTAACTATCAAACTGTAGAATACAAATATATGTAGTTATATTAAAACCCTGCAAGACCCGAACTAATTTCTACTTGCAAAAAAAGTAGGAGTCCTAATCAGAGGAACATTTTTAAGGTTTTATAGCCATAAATCATGCTCTAATTTGCATTTTGCGGATATTTTTCACAATAATAACATATGTACATGTTCTAGACATTCTAATGATCACCCAAAAAAATATTACAGGCATTTTACTTATGTTTTTGTGAGGAATAGCTTCAGTGAAAAAGAGAGATGTTGTTCGTCTAGATGCTGGAATGTCAACTTCTCTGGGAGGTGCGAATGTCAGCCTCTGTGGGGGGTATTTATATGCAAATATCGTGGCCAATGGCATTGTAATACTAAACAATAAGATTTAAGGCTGATGTTAATGTGAAAAAAGAACAGGAAAACTAATTGTCATTTTTTTTTTTAAACAATTTAAAAAATGTTGCCAAAAAGCTACGCTGGGCCTTGCAGGGTTAAAGAACAACCAGGATTCCTTTGAACAACCAATAATAAAATAAATGAATGTAACCACTAAATACTTTGTCGTATGACAGCATCACAAAGTAAAAATAGCTGATCTACAAGCTCACAATGTGTCACGATTGTGACACGTTACAATCGTTAAACAAACGTGTAAACGATTATGACAAAATATTTGTGACCATGTCAAATGATTCTGATTAGACGGTTATGTAATACATTGTGACAGGCCTAAGTCTTATCGCCCACTTCATCTCTCTTGCAGGAATTCAGGTTGCTTAAATGGCATATGATTGAAAATCAAGGAACCGTCTTTCACTTGACACGTCGGTTTTCCACCCTGCTTTTGAGCATCGACCAAATTACATGATTATCACATTCCATTACAAATGTGTTATACCAATGAATGAATAAGACATCTCTTAAAAATATATGTGTGTATTCACTCGTTGTTGGTAGAGGCGATGTCAAAATGTGTACACTATCTTCGTTCTCATATGATGGAAACCTCTCTCTCTGCGCTTACAGATGCATTTGTAAGTATATTACTACTGGGAGAGACTCTTGCCCTATATACTTGACCTGGGTCTCCCAGGGCTCTATACTTGGCACGCTACCTTGTTCCTTACACCAAATCTCTTTGACGAAAATAGACAATCTAAAAGCTCACAACGTGTTGTGTTGCAATGCATTGTGAGATGTATTAGATCAGCTATTTTCGCAGGATGTTCGCCCAAGAACAGGGACGCTAAGGATTCATGTGCCAGAGGAATTATCCGTCAACCATCACCTGTGGGTTCTTGAACTTTTTGACAAGGTTGAGAAGTTTCTCTGACAGGATACATAGCGCAGAGTTGCTCCGAATTCAAACCATCATGGTGTTTATTTCACTTTGTGTCCACTCCTTAACGAGTTTGGGTGCTTTGTTGATACTGTGGGCATCTCATGTATCTCTAAAAATAAAAATAAAATGCCCAAGCCTCCGTCCTTAACAGAGCTACAATGCTACAGAGCAGCAATACTACAATGCTAGGGTTACATCTGCAGTACTACAATGACAGGACCGTCACGGCCATGAAGTTTTAGTTGACGTCCGATTAAATGACATAAATATGGTCAAAACAGGACATATCCCTCCCTAACAATTTTATACTTTAAAATAAATCTTCCAGAGTGCATTGTGGTTCAACACATTGTGAGCTTGAAGAGCAGGTATTTGACACTTTTTTATTGTTTTAATGACCTAAATAATGATGCCACCTTAAAGGAGAATTCCGGTCTGTTTTGTTGTTAATTTGTCTAAAAAAAACATATTTTATCAACATTATAAGCATTCCTTTCCATTTTGGCATCCGGACTACAGACTTCCAATTCCTATTGGATTCAATACGATTCGGAAGTCTCAAGAGAAAAGATTTCGAACCGAACACGGGTACCGTTTTACGGCAGAATCTCGACAATGTGACTTAAGCCTGGAGTACAACGTTGTTGCTACATCTACAGTGTATTAATGAAGGGGCAAAAAAAATAGTTTTTTTGGAGACATTAATTAGAAAGATTGTTGGAAAATGTGGCAATAATGATAGAATTGCTACACTTCATTTCATCCAACTGATCTTATTAAATCATTTTGATTGTCTAAAAAAAGAAAATTGTGATCGGGCGATTTTTAAATCATTTTGATAAACCCGCTGGTACTCGCAGCAGATTTTTGCATCGTTTATCGGTAACTTTCTAGGAACAGAGTGCCTAGAGTGCAAACTGCTGTTGTTTACTGTAGAAGCGCTGACATGGATGCATAATTTCCCTGGCAGTCCAAAAATACTGAAAACCGCTGATGAGAATTACAGGAAATGATGTGAGCTGTGTTTGTGAATGGAGAGAATGAGGAAGGAGAGAGAGAGATAGAGAGATGAGGAGGAGAGTCAAATGTGGGTTTACTTTCCTGCCCTCGGCTGTGTATCATTCAGGGACACACACGAGACAAGGACATTACACACACAAAGATCCTATTAATATCTAGAGTTTTAAAGATGGGAAAAATAAACCTTGTGATCGAATGAAAAAAAACCGCAGGTCAGAGTGGATGCCTTTTTTTAGACAGACTTGTGTGTTCCAAGAATAGTTCGACTCACTATCACAGCCCGCAGGCCCATCCCCGTACTGGACCGTCCTAAGACCACATACTACAGAAGGTGTGTCAAAAAGTACCAAGTTCTCAAGTAGGGACGGGACGTTAAGCGGTATTATCGTTTATCGTGATAAAAAAACACTAAAGATAATCGTATCGTGCAGATTTAATTTATCGTGATATTGTCCTCCGTCATGCACAGGGATCAATTCACCTTTTATTTTCTGAGCTGCATATCCGGTACCACTTAAACCCTCTATAATTGTTAAAAGATACTTCTAAACAAATAAAATCTTGTTTTTAGAAAAACACTGCCTCATCAAAGTATTAAATTGTGACTTTATACATGGTCAGATACTTGAATGTGTCCTTATATTATCATCATTTACCCAAATGCAGCTCAAGTGGATTTAGGAGGTTTTTGACCATTAATGTGGAGATGAATTACACCATGAACTCAAGCAAACAAGTAAGTAAATCTTCTCTTCTGGGGGTCCCTGGAACAAAACCTTTTCAGATGGGGGTCTGCGGCCAGATACATATACATTTGGGGGTCCTCGATTTTATAATTTGAGAACCACTGGTTAGGTATAGCATACACATTTATTTTAATTAACCACAAGCTAACAACAATGCCTCTAAACATTGTTTTTGCCTTATATGACATGAGATAGTGATGCTAGGTTGAAAGTATTTACAAATAGACACATGTAGGCTAAAGAATTTGCGGATAACCATGTTGTAAAAAGGTCACTGATTGGTTGGATTGTTCTCACCAGGGCTGAACGATTGGGTGAATGAAATATGGATGGAAAATTAAAGATTTTCCCAACTAATACTGCGATTCAATTCAAGTCAAGCTTCAACTATACTCTTGTGTAACTACCACAGCATTACACATTAATATTATAATAATAATAATAATAGAATAGTCCCAACTCCAGCATGAATTTATATTTAAAGGAGCATACTGAGATGGTGTTGTTGCCCATTTAGCCCCTTGAATACAATTTTAAGTGTACTTTATATGGCTTCTACAAAATGAGCTAAACGTAACAAGAAACATAGCCTATGTATATATTATGTATTAGCTGGCTTTGTGGACCAAATATGATCCTCTTTTCATCTAAATTAATTGTGGCCTCTGCAATTTGAAAACAGCAGTAGGCCTAGGCCTGTTTCATATTGCGATTTTGAGCATTTCTTTCGATTAACTGCCCTACTTATTACCACATTAATATTTGATTATGTCTCTGCATTATTTACCAACATAAAAGCAGGATTATGTGCATTTGATAGAAAAGAATCAGTTTCACTTTGAAATTTAAAAAAGGAAGTTAAATCAAACGTGTAGCACTTATAACAACGTGTTTCTATCAAGGGCCTGTTCCATAATAGTAAAAATAGCAGCTTAGCTGATTGCATTTATCAATCACAGATGGAAACCACATTTAAAGGACACAAACACACACACAGGTCACACATTGAAGCTCATCTGCCTGTTAGACCTGCAACTTTAAATTAAAACCCTCATGGACTGGACTGGACACCAGGAGGTGTGTGCGCGTGTGTGTACGCGTGCGTGTGAGTGCGTGATTATAATTATATGTGGTGTCTGACGACTACACGGCGCGCGTGTATGTGTGTGCGCGCGCGTGCGCGTAGCCTTGTGTCCGTGGCGTGTCCCCCGCGTGTGGTCGTCTTCTTCTCCTCGAGTGTGTGTGTGTGTGTGTGTGTGTGTGTGTGTGTGTGTGTGTGTGTTGCACTGCACCATTTCTACCCGCTCTCTCTCTCTCTCTCTCTCTCTCTCTCGCTCTCTCCGTCTCTCTCTCTCTCTCTCTCTCTCTCTGCTCTCGTGTAAAAAAAAAAAAAACGCTACAGATAATCGCCGCTCGGCCATTAAACCGCTCCGAACGCGTCCGTTAGCGACCTAAAACCCATAAACAGACAGAGAAATAGCCACATTAGCTGTGTGTGCGCTCACCTGCTGGCTGTGTTCGCTGGTCTCGGTGCTACGGGCTGCTGGAGGTTTGAATGCCTCGGCGTCTCAAACAAACAATCAAACAACGGACGGGGGCTGAAGCCGGTGACGTCACTCGTTCCGCGACGGCGCTGCCGACGCACGCCCGGCGCGCATAAATGGCGTCACGCCGTCACGCACCCGGGCCGCGTGCAAAAAAGAAAAGGAGAAGAAAAAAGAGAGAAAAAAAATCACATCCTTCTCTATGGTATGTATGGTCCTCTGACTGTCTTGAACGGTGGTGGAAAAAGTACTCATATTTTCTACTTTAGTAGGCCTATATGTTTTTTCTCCAAATAGCCACGGTATAAAATAGGGGTATAGTGGTTTATAAGTTATATCAGCTAAGTAACTAGTTTTCAAATAAATATATTTGAGTAAATGTACAATAGTTGGATACCAGATGTAGTGGAGTAGAAGTAAAAGTATTGAAAATTGGAAATACTCAAGTAAAGTACAAAAATAAAATAGGCCTACTACAGTACTTAAAGAGACTATGACATGGTCCGAAATGATCATAGTATGATATACAGTAAGTCACGTGGTCTGGTCTCTCTGAAAACAGTTTGAAAAGGCACGTGACGTAGGCTACTGTATTTGGCCCTCGCGAAAACTATAGGCTAAATATGTGTAGAAATTATATTTCCACACAAATCTCTTTGTTACATCATAATTGTTCATGCATGTGAGTTTGTTTATGCTTATTTATTGAAAAGGTGAAAACACTAAAAGTTAGTGCTCTCTGGGTGTCCAGTGGGGAGGGAGACTTGACTGTCCCCAGCTACCAGCGCTCTTAGAGCGGGGAGAGCATGGGGGAGAGGTCTGCCTGACCTGGAAGAAATGCAGATTTCGCAGCATTTCTAAAACTATTCATTTCAGCTTTGTGCTCTTTTGGGTCTTGAGCTAAAAAGTTTGGGAACCACTGACCTACAGGAAGGTTGAGCAACAGGGAAATCTGGGCACTAGACTAGAGGTGCCCAGTCTTCCACATTTTCCAAGCCTAGGTGCCTAGATTTCCCTAGTGCCCTAGTTCCCTAGTGCCCAGCTGCCCTGATTTCCCTTGTGCCCACTCTGTTTTGGTGCCCAGATTTCCTTAGTGCCCACTCTGTTTTGGTGCCCATATTTCCCTAGTGCCCAGAATGTTTTGGTGCCCACCCGTCCTGTTATCCTCCTGAGGACATGGCGCATAATGGAAAGAAATAATGGAGAGTACTGTTTAAAATCACACCCGTGTGAACTGAGCGGTGGTTCCCCCCCCCCCCCCCCCTTCCCCCCTGTGTGTGTGTGTGTGTGTGTGTGTGTGTGTGTGTGTGTGTGTGTGTGTGTGTGTGTGTGTGTGTGTGTGTGTGTGCGTGTGTGTGTGTGCCTGGTCTGGCCTGGCCTGAACAACAGCGCCCCTCCCTTAACATGTGTGGTCAGAAAAGGTTACTGCAGGCTACAGACAGACAGACAGACACGCAGACAGACAGACCCACACACACGGCCACGTATAGGAGCGTTGTGACCACCGCTCAAAAAAAGAGAGAAAAAAGGGGGGGTGGGGGGGGCGTGAGCGAACACAAAATGTTGGAAAGTTGTGGATAACTTAAGTTATCCACAACTTTCCAACATCCCATAATGCATTGCGCAGAAGTTGGACGGAGCTTCCAGCGTCGCAGCCGAGTGTGATCTACAAGCTCACAACGGTTGCATCTGCGACGCGACGTGAGCTTGCTCTGCTGTTAACCAGAAGTGTGGTGCAAAACATTCTCCAGTAAATTCCCGCGGAAAGAGGTGGATATGTTGCACTATAACAAGCAGACAAATATCAGTAATGTTTGTGGAACTTCAGAATATGAACCATTCATCTGCTGGGTGGCTAATACTGTTCAATATTGATGGTGTTTCTTATGTCTCCTTTAACCCTGCTATATCTTGCATGATTTCTCCTATACTGTATCTTTACTGCAGTGCTCTCTGGTCTGTATATATCTAAATTATCTGACTCCCAGTTTATGCATTAGGCGACACGACAGACGAGACCCATGTAACTCTACACCAGGGGTAGGCAACCTTAGGCACGGGTGCCAACATTGGCACAGGGGAGGGTGATCGCCGGCACACTGGCAGAAGTTTGAGAGAGAGGATTTTTATTTTAAAAACAAAACTTTTTTTGAATGTGGTCAATTAAATGAAGTTAGCTAATGAATAGCTAATTACATCTTGCACAAAATTCTACATTCATTAAAACTCTGAACTCTGACTGGGGAGGGAGTCAGGGAGATAGGTGGTTTATTGCTCTGGGTCTAATGATCCTTATAACAATGTCCTGCTAATCAAAATATGTCAAAATATTTGTCATTAAAAAATGTAAATGTGGTCAATTAAATGAAGTTAGCTAATTTATAGCAAATAACATCTTGCAGATAGTACTACATTCATTAAAACTCTGAACTCTGACTGGGGAGGGAGTCGGGGAGATGGATTATTGCTCTGGGTCTAATGATCCTTATAACAATGTCCTGCCAATCAAAATATGACAAAATATTTGTCATTAAAATGTACCGTATGTTGACATGGCACACCGACACTCTAGAAAATAAAAACGTGGCACTTCATTTCAAAAAGGTTGCTGACCCCTGCTCTACACAAATGGAACCAAATGACGTCATTTTGGTTGGTTCCATTTTCTTTGCAAAAGAAAGGTAGGACATCTATCCACAATTCCACATCAGTTTATTTTAATACTTTTGCACATTTCAACAGGGCAATTCAGTCTGCTTTACATGAACACCCTCCACCTGTGTCCGTAACCTGGGCATCATTCTTGACCCCACTCTTTCATTCCTCCCCCATGTAAACCAGGTCACCAAAACTGCCTTCTTCCACCTCAAGAACATTGCCTGTCTCATTCTCTGCAGCTGAAAGACTCATCACTGCTTTCATCACATCCCGCCTCGACTATTGCAACAGTATCCTCCATCCTCAATAAACTTCAATATGTCCAGAACTCTGCTGTCCGCCTGCTCACCAGTACCCGCTCAAGAGACCATATTACACTTGTCCTCCGTGACCTTCACTGGCTCCCAGTCAAACATAGAATCCACTTCAAAGTACTCCTAAACACCTACAAGGCACTAAAAAATCTCGTCCCTCCATACCTCTTTGACCTCCTGAAACCTCATGTTCCCTCCCGCTCCCTCAGGTCTGGTGACGCAAACCTCCGTGTTGTCCCCAAGACCAAAAAAAAACTACCTGGAGCAACAGCTTTTGCTTTTGCTGCCCCAACCCAGGGACGTGCTGGGCCCCTGATTCAGCCCAGGAAAAATAGTTGCAGAGGCCCTTATTGCACGCTATAGAGAGATCTCTCTCGCACCGCGAGGCGTTGTGTGCTTGTAGATCTGCTGTTTTCACTACTTTTGTGCGACGGCCTTGTATGATGAAGCAGTAGCGAGGCAGATAAAGTGCATATTACAGGTGAATCGTTCACTTGCGGATACAAGCACCAAAATTGGCACACATACTCCTTAGGCATTGCTCTTTTCAGAAAACCATCTGGCCAAAAAAAAAATCAAGATGGCGGCCAATTTTCATGATGGCCGCCATTGAATATACAGTAATCTTGCATTCCGCAATAAAATCCCATAGACTTGTCCTATTTGAATAATTTTGGTGTCAAATCATACATTTATCACTATGTAGAATCCAAATTTGGACCCATGGACTTACTCAATGGCTTCCTTGTACCATATATCAGTCCCGGAATCTTAATATTCTGCTAATAGTGTGGTGCGATGCGTCCAAAAAACAGCTCCCGTAGGATTTTTGTGCTAAAATTGATCTTTTTGCAGATCCTGGTTCTATAGAGTCCAAACTATGAGAAAATGATGGGTGTCAACTTTTCCGGACCCCCACCCCCTTTCTGGGGGTCATCTAGTTTGGGACCTGCATGCCAGAACAGTACGCCAGCCAGTTAATGTCCAATTTTCTTAATATTAGGGTTGTTTTGTAGGTTTTAAAACATTCTGAGTTCATTTATTACACTTTTGAAGCAGCCAGAATAAGCTTTCTGACTTTTGGTTGGGGTCTTTCCTCACCTGGGACCCCCCCAGATGGACCCCTGAGCCTATCTCAGTACTCGCTCTGCTCCTGCTCCAGAACAATGTCATATTAGATCATAATTGAAGCATAAACCTTTTTTCTGAAAACAAAAAAAAGTAGTAACAAATACCAGGGGTCTTCCACAGGGGCTTCGGGACCCCTGGGGGTCCTCGGAGTTACTACCTAGTGTGATAAGAAGTGTACTTCTAAGGATTTCTTTGCTAAAATGTATTTTTTTACTGCTTTGGCATTTATAGGGACCAAACTGTCAGAAAATGATGGGTGTCAGATTTTCCTGACCCCAGCCCCCTTTCTGGGGGGTCATCTATGTTAGGACCTCGCAGAACAGTATGTCAGCCAGTTAATGTCCAATTCTCATAATATTAGAGTTGTTTTGAAGGTTTTAAAACATTCTAAGTTCATATATTGCACTTTTGAAGCAGCCAGAATAACCTTTATGACTTTTGGTGGGGGTCTCTCCTCACCTGGGACCCCCGGAATGACCCCTGAGCTCAGTACAGTCCTTGCTCTGCTCCTGCTCCAGAACAATTAGATCATACTTGAAGCATAAAAGCTTTTGTACCTGTACCTGGGCTCTGTAGCTAATACCAGGGGTCTTCCACAGGGTCCGGGACCCCCAGGTGTCCTCAGCGTTACTACAGGGGGCCATCCAAACGGCTGTTTACCCATATATGGAGACCCCCTGGTACCCATATATGGAGGTCCATGTACTGTATATGGAGATATGCTGTGAGAGCCCAAACATGCTTACTCAGTTATTTGTTATGTGAAAGTACTATGATGTCCATGACAACTGACAACATACCCTTTTATGCCCATACATGGAGATCCCTGTCTGTAGAACCAGTCACACAGATATGGGCTGTCTTGGCCATCTGTCTTGGCCATATATGGATTCTGTTAGTGTGGTATGTGGCCAATGTGTCCTCCATATATGGGCATTCCCATATGAAGTCCTGTTAGATATGGGCTTAATATTGAAGACATCAGGGAACTCCATATATGGACCTTGTCATACATCTTGAATCTATGACCTCAGCATCAAAGGCTGGATTGGGGTATGTCCCTGTGACAAACTATTATCATGTCCACTAGGGGTACTTAATGTACATCAAGCAGCCTCACAGAAACAGGACATAGACTCCTGCCCTATGAGCCTCAGGGCTGGGCAGTGGGTTGCCTTTGGCCAAAGACAGAACTTAAAGTGGATTCTGTTCATGACCTGTGTTGCACTCTTGCAGAAAAGAGCAAAGGGATGCTCTTCTTCCATGCCTTCACTGGCTGCGATGTTGTTTCAGCATTCCGCGTAAAGGGGAAGAAGTCTGCGTGGCAAACCTGGAATGTTTGTGATGAGGCTTCTGGTGTCTTCAGCAAACTCAGCCATTACCCACCTGTAGTGGATGATGAAGACCTGAAAACCTTGGAGAAGTTTGTGGTCATGATGTACGACCGATCCAGCACAGCTGAAGGTGTCAATGATGCGAGGTTGGACTTGTTTGCTCGGAAGCAGAGGCCATACGAAGCCATTCCTCCAACGCAAGCAGCACTGAAGCAACATGTGAAGCGCGCTTCCTATCAAGCGGCCTGCATCTGGAGTCAGTCAACAGTATGTCAACCAGAAATGCAGACTCCTGACAACTGGGGCTGGACCAAGAAAGGAGATCTGTGGCAGATTGATTGGACTGAGCTCCCACCCATTGCAGAGAGTTGCCAGCAGCTGACCAAGTGTGGATGCAAGTTGGAATGCTGCAGTCGATGCAAATGCTACCACTTTGGTCTGACCTGCACGGCACTGTGCAGCTGCAGGTGCGAGGTTTAGAAGCGTTGTAGTATAGGCCTACTATACTATTGTACTATACTGCCTAGGCCCTAGAAAAAAGAAAAAAAAAAGAAAAGACAAAAAAAAACTACCTCCTGCCTCGACGGGATCATCACCTTATCGTGGTGAGGCAGTTTGCGTGTCTCCATGACCCCCAGAGCTATGTCGGCAGGAGTCTTGTACTCCTGTACTCCTGGCAGGGTTACCCAAGTCGAAAAGGTCGAAGAATAGAGACTAGACAAAGAGTGATCCCACGGCGCTATTATATCTACCATGCATTTTAGCCGCGTCAGCCACTGTGCATTGAAATCCGCTCTGTTGAGTTACTACATTACTACATTACCCCCCCCCCCCCACACACACACACACACACACACACACACACACACACACACACACACACACACACATACACACTATAAACCTCTAACAATACTAAGATATACACTACCACCCATTTTATCCGAGTCAGACATAACACAAACCTCTAATTTAGCAGAATATTAGGATTCCGGGACTGATATATGGTACAAGGAAGCCAGTGAGTAAGTCCATGGGTCCAAATTTGGATTCTACATAGTGAAAAATGTATGATTTGACACCAAGATCATTCAAATAGGACAGGTCTATGGTATTTTATGGTGGCCATCTTGAAAAATGGCCGCCATCTTGAAATTTGATTTGGCCAGATGGTTTTATGAAAAGAGCAATCCCTAAGGAGTATGTGTGCCAATTTTGGTGCTTGTATCCGCAAGTGAACGATTATTTCTGTTATCTGCCCGGCTACAGGGCTTTGCTTTGCAAAAAAATCTACACATTTGAAACTTGGAGATATGAGAATGGAACGAAGGCCGACATTTTATTTTTATTTTTTTCCAAATGGCCGGCCTGGACCGGCCGGGAATGAACCGGCCGTTCGGGAGTTGTCCCGCTTTTCCCAATGGCCAGCACGTCCCTGCCCCAACCTCCCCCAAACCCTCAGAGACACCCCCCACCATCCTAACCTACCTTATGTTTAATTGTTTTAAATTGGTTTTATTCCCTAGTCTTAGTGTTTTTAATCTTTAATAAAGTTTTTTTTTTTTTTTTTTTTTCTGCCCCATGTAAAGCGTCTTTGGGTTCTCAGAGAAGCGCTATATAAATTTGAGATTTATTATTATTATGAAACTGAATCATAAAGCAAAAGAAATCATGTTATAACAGTACATTTGAATTATGAGTAAAAATGTGTAAAAATAAATTATCACCCAAATAAATTATTACAGGTCATTATAATTTAAGCTATTTGTTTGCATATAAGTTACATAATTATATTCTCAAATAGAGGTTTTCCCAATTGATTTCAAGATTTTGCACTTTTGACTAAATATTGTTCAAAACATTGGTAATCGGTGATCTAGGACAGTAGTTCGAGGTGATTCCCTCGATTAGCCTATATGTGTGGGGTCCCCAGATGATTTGCTTAATGTGCAACATACAGTAGTTTTTTCATTCAATAGTAAACAAACCAACATGCAGCAGTACTAGAAAAAGCTCCTCGGAGCACAGCTCTCCACCAGGTCAGGAAGGTTATTGTGGGCCAGCAATGTTCAGAACGCAGGAATCAGGATGGAATCGGATAGATCGGTCTTGACACACATAGGCATCACAAAGGCTGTCGCCGTATCCGTTCTGGACCAGATCTACAAACTGCAAAGCGTCCAGTCCAGCGTGATATCTAGTATGAGAGTGACAGATCTACAAGCACATTTTTGGGGGAATATTGGAATAAATTTGACAACTACTGATTTTGAATTTAGAATCAGCCTCAGGATTAATGGAGTAGTTCACCCCCCAAATTACTTATTTTCGATCAATTACACACCCCAAGGAGGATTGAATTCATGTAGATTATTTTGTTGTTGTCGGATTCCTGAACCAATAATTTGATTGCGACCATCAGGTCGCAGTTACTATCAAAACCTCCACCGACTGTCAGTCAGTCTGTCTGTCTGTCCGTCACGTCACACTTTTGCCCTACTCATATCTCCGGCACCGTTGCCCCGATCCATGCCAAACTTTGCACACACACTCCTTGGCTGCCAAACTACAACCCCCCCCCCCCCCTCCCCTCATTTCTCACATTCCCCTCTTCTAGCGCCACCATCAGGCTGATTTCTGAACACTGCTCCTACAGATTTTGCCCTAAAAGCATGCACATTGGATGGCAAATCACAACCTCCACCCCTGATTATTCACATGACCCTCTTTTAGCGCCACCATGAGGTTGCTTTTTGCAGACACCATATCTCCGGCACTGTTGCCCCTATGCATGCCAAACTTTGCACACACACACTCCTTGGCTGGCAAACCACAACCAACCTCCACCCCTCATTGTGCCACCATGAGGTTGCCGACCTGAGGGTCGCTTATCTACCCATTAGGGAGTCTTACTGGTGATAATAATAAATATGCTTATGTATCCGGTAGGTGACACAAAAGAGACTCATTGTGTCTCCTATACCAGATAAACCGCCGGTAATCAAATTATTGCCTACGAATTCAATGTTTCATGCAGCTGTGTGGAAATAAGTAGTTTTTTTGGGGGTGAACTACCCCTTTAAACAAAGTGAAATAGTTAGGCTTTAATGAAACAAGCAGAGCTTTGCCCAGGAAGACCTTCACTAGGGTTAGGGTTAGTCATGTCTCCTCCAGTCCCCACATGGACACCATGGGACCCCAGGCAGTCCAGCCAGATGGTGCTGGGCTGGGGAGACAGTCCTTTGTTGGTGCTCTACCAGGGCAGGGAACGCATAAGCCCCTGAAGCAGTGCTGCCAGATTCTGCAAGAGAAGCAAGCAGTCAGGTCTACGAAAGCAAGCCCCCGCAAGAGAAGCGACAGCATAGGTCTTCAACAGGGGGTCCGGGACCCCTAGGGGGTCCTCAGAGTTACTACAGGGGGTCCTTCAAATCTTTGTTTGATAGAAACTTTTTTTCTCCTTTTTTATATTAATAAAGGGGTATTTCACTTTCAAAAAAACGTTTGGTAATTTTATCATCTAATCAGGCTTTTATGAATACCCTGAACAGTTTTTAATTTGCTTGATTGAATATTTAGATATTTGATGTAAATGTTACCAGGCCCTCCAGGCCCAGGGCCTCTCCCCACACACATGCACCCATTGTAACTTCAAACTTAATTTAAACCATGATAGATTCATTAAAAACACCCATTATCTTTTCTGGTGACTCATAATACCCTCCTAATACGTGAGCAGGCCGTGTTAATAACTTTTTTCATTTATTTTTAATAATTATTTTTTTGTATTTCATTTTTTCCATTTTCCCAAATAATTATTAAAAATAAATGAAAAAAGTTATCGAAAAAACACGGCCTGCTCACGTATTAGGAGGGTAGCATGAGTCACCAGAAAAAATGATGGGTGTTTTTAATGAATCTATCATGGTTAAAATGGAGTTTGAAGTTACAATGGGTGTGTATGTGGAGAGAAGCCCTACCACTGCTCCCTGTTGAAAGTGGAATATCCCTTTAACCACTTGAAAGTCCATATTCTGAGAACTTTAGCCAAAAATAGCAGATCTACAAGCTCACAACGCCTCGCAGAGCATGTAGATCGGCTATTTTTGTCAAAGAGAAAGTACAGATTGAAATGTCAAGTTTATTAAGTATTGATTTTCAAGTGGTTAAATATCTGGAAACACAGATTTACATGAACCCAAAATACACTGATGATTGTGCTATCAAACGATGAAACTATATGGTATCTATGGGTTGTGGGGGGTCCCTGCTTCATCTAAGGGGTCCCTGGACTGAAAACATTGAAGACCCCTGCACTATAGGTCACATCAGTACACACAAACGCACACAGCTATTTGAAAATAACCACCCTATGCAATGCGACGCATTGTGAGCGTATACACAATGGCCAGGGGTAGAGTGGCCGGTAGATCGGCCCAATGGGAACAGGGAACCGTGCCAAAGTCACCTAAAATAAGCAGACATGGCAACACTGGCCAATGAGTCCCTGGAAAACATCTGTTTTCCTCCAGGGTCAGTAACAGATGAAGGACAGCACGGCACAGTGGCACTGTGTTGCCATGTCCGCTTATTACCAGCATATGCGGCTTTGGGCATGTTTTTCTGTAATGTAGCTTTTAAATTGCGGGTTGTGTTTTTTTTTGGGGGGGGGTGCTTGTTTGAGTGTATATGCTTATTTGGGTTTCCTTTTTTTAAACCAGTGGTTCTCATCGTCATGTCAAGGACCCCCAAATTAATACTGTATGTGTTCGTCCACAGACCCCCCCATCTGAAAATGTTTTGTGCCAGGGAGATCAGATCTTCAAGCTCACAGCACGCCACATCGCGAGTCGTGTTGTGAGCGTGTAGATGAGCTATTTTCAAATAGCCAATATACGTTTAAAGTGCTCATGTGGCCAGCAAGGGCGATCTTAGGGGTTAGCCACTTACCAGGTTAGCTTTCACCAGCGTCAGCAGGTTAGCCACTCACCAGGTTAGCTTTCACCAGCGTCAGCAGGTTAGCCACTCACCAGGTTAGCTTTCAATATTGTTGGCAGGTTAGCATTTCACCTGTGGGGGGACAGAGCGCCGGCAGGTTCGCATTTCACCAGCGTTGTTTTTTGCTGAGGTTAGGGTTAAGGTTTGGTTTAGATGCTACATGGCGGCGCTCCGTGCTCCTGTCCCGTGGGGAGGGGACGGGGACGCGATTCTCCCATGGGGCGGGAGAATCGCGTGGGTACGGGTCCCCTATGTTCGGACGCTTCTCCGGGACTGGGACGCCAAAAGAGATCGCCCTTCCTCCATGTGGCCTAAAACTTTGCCTCTTGTTGCTCACGCAAAATCTGGCAAACGCATATAGTGGCACTGTGTTTAGCACTGTAACCTCGCAGCCTTCCAACCTGCATGCAGCGGGGGACTGGGTGCATGGTCTCTCTGTGCGTCTGAGACTTGCATGTCATAATAATAATAACAATAATGCTCCACCTCCTTTGTGGAATCTGTCTGTCGGGCAGAACCTTTTTGTGTTTTTTCGCTACTTGATCATACCACAGCGTCACACAAAAGCATCAAAAGTAGCAGATCTACAAGCTCAAAACGTGACACATTTTGAACTTATAGATCTGCTAGATACATTTGAATCCTGAAATATACACCGTATGGCATATGAGGGTTTCCTCCCGACAGAGACAATATACTGTACGGTCTGTACTGTGCAAAAGTGTCTTTCTGATGTGCTTAACCCATCCTAAGCATCAGGAGGAGCAGTAGGCAGCTGCGAGGCCACTGCCTCCGTGCCTCGGGGAGGAGAAGTTAAGGGTTAAGTGTCTTGCACATGGGATACTTCGGCATAGATCTGGGAGAAAACCGGGGACCTTCTGTTCAGGCACGTGCACACATAGACATCAAAGGGGGCTTGAGCCCTTGCCCTTTTATCCGTCTGTAAAATGTACCCTCTCCAGACCATGAATGCAGTTTTTACTACGGTAAAAGAAATGCAAATGCCCCTCTTTCCATGCCATACCTGAAGGCAGCATTCAAGAGAATTGTCTTGGCCAAACTCTCCTGAACTTGAATGCGACAATCTTATGTTGAAAGAATAGCCCTCTCTGTGTAGAAATCCATGCCGCTACGCCACATCTCCAGTAGTGACTTGATTATGCTTAGTTCAGTGTGGTATCAAGCACCGGAAATAGACGACCTCCAATCTTACAACGCGTCGCAGCGTGACGCGCTGTGAGCTTGGATGTCTGCTATTTTCGATAATTTCACCAAAAGGCCCTTTTAGAAATGTCAGCCCCTGCCTGTCAACATTCTCTGCACGTCCCTGTTTCTGTTTCCCGGGCGGCCTTTCTCTAACCGCTCAGCTACGGCCGCCCCTACCCTCAGGTACAGTACATACTCCTGCCTGCGCCCTTGACCAAGGTACATGACACTAACAACTGCAGCTGTTTCCCAAAATGCTGATTGCTGGCTGCTCACTGCTCCTAGAGACAGGTTGAACGCAAAGGGCTAATTTCCCCCAAGGTTACAATGAAGTAAAAAGCCAAAAAGCGGCTATAGTCAATACAATACAAATAAACACATTGCTTTACGACTTAAAGGAGTAGTTCACCCCCAAAATGACTTTTTTTTCTATTGATTAATCATGCCATGGAGAGTAGAGTTCAATAATATTTTTTGTTTTTTGTCGCGTTCCTAAGACAAAAATTTTATTAGAGTAAATTTACCCCCATTCATTCCGGATGGTGACCCGTTTCGAAACGGGTCACCATCCGGAATGAATGGGGGTAAATTTATTGTTATCACATTTTTGTCTTAGGAATGCGACAAAAAACAAAAAATATTATTGAACTCTACTCTCCATGGCATGACTAATCAATAGAAAAAAAGTCATTTTGGGGGTGAACTACTCCTTTAAGGCACACAGATACAAAGAAATGACGACAATATTTTGTCGTCATCAGTGTTTTGGTCAAATTACTAGTTTTATTTTTGTTACTCCTTTCTTGTTCTTCTTCTTTGTGTGTGTCTTTTTTTCTGCCTTTATTGATAGCGAAAAGTAGACTGACAGGAAATGGGGAGAGAGATGGGGAGTGACACAACAGTTGTCGGGATCGGGAGTTGAACCCACGACAGTACCTGGACCGGCTAGACTCGCCATGAGGGCCATGTTGCTCCTTTCTGCATTAGTCCTGAGTTTCATAACTGTCTCCCTTGGATACTTATCGCCTTATCTGTAGATACGTGGAATGCGGCAATGGGCATCGTTCCCAGAAGACATCGTCCTACTACGCTGTTTCAGTTGGGGGCCTCTATTCTACATGGGTTTCCACAGGCAAGTTACCACAAAACACCACACCAGCCGCCACATAACTGCACGGTCGGCACCGCACAGCCTACTTGTGCTGTCGTTTCCATATACAGGGCCAAAGTGGGCTCTGTGGGGACGAAGAGGGCTGAAAAAGGTGCACATTTTGGGCCCAATCCAGGGTGGTCTGAGCTGGGCCAAACAGGGCCAAATCACTGATGTGTGATTTGAGTTTTGATTTTTTTTTTATACATTTTGCACTGGTTTTGCTGTTTACATTTGTTGTTAATAGACAGTTGTATTGACAGCATACATTTAGTTCCATTTTACACGTTACAGATGCTGTCTGTGAGGGGTCCATTTGGTTCTCACTGATAGCTGGAGTACTCCTGCACAGGTGATTTGCATGACAGTTACAGGACAGGTGGCCACTCATCTACATTACATTGTTAGGCAACGAGCATTGACCTCCAGGCTCCACCTACAGTATGTACTTACATTACAAAGGAGTGTCAATGACAGGAGACAGCTACGCATACCTGTGGATTTGAATGGAGTTTACTGCTGTGCTATGGAAACAGGAGATAGACCGTAGTGGTTTTCAACCTTTTTCATGTCGGGGTCCATTATTTATTCGGGCTTGGAGCCACCGGCCACCATTAAATGGTGGTCTGAGAGGCGAAATCTCATCAAATCTTGATGAGATTTAGCCTCTCAGACCAAAAACATAGAAGATCTTGTTAGCGTTGGATAAGACCCGTTAGGGTCCATTTGGTTTCATTTCACACTTAAGAGTTAAAGATCTATAAGGGTCCATTTGGTTATCAACTCTCCATCATTTAGCTGGGGACCACCTGGAAACCACCTCAAGGACCACTGGTGGTCCCCGGACCACTGGTTGAAAACCACTGGTATGGGAGATATTTGGGGTACTTTGATTGATTGATTGATTGATTGATTGATTAATTAATCCAGCAGCATTATTATTAGCTATATGGGGCACATTGGCCCTCAACAATCATGTCCGGGTACCACCAGGTCCGTAAATCTTTAAGACCCCAAGGCAATCTGTACTAAAACTTTCCAACTTTCCAATGTAAATGTACAAATGGAACCGCATGGTCCATTTGGTCTTCTTCGTGTTGTGTGACCCTCCAGTCATCCCGTTTCTCCATACTGGTCAGCTCGTTTGTACTTTTCCACACCAGCGGATTTCTTTAGCTCGTCCACATACAGTAGGTCAGGGGTTTTCAAAGTGGGTGACGGGGCACCCTGGGGTGCCATGACGGCAGTATTTGGAATTTATTTGGACACTTGAAAAAATAATATAATTTTAAACTTGAGGTACAAAGTTATTTTCAGTCAGTTCTAACCAAAATGGCTATTATCTCAACGTTTTCCTCGTAACATAATCACTAAAATATCGTCACTGTCGTGCAGAAATATCCAAGTCTTTCGGTAAAGCAAAGCCCTGCTTCATCATACAAGACTGTCACTGTCAACTAGTGAAAACAGCCGATCTACAGGCACACAACGCCTCGCATCGCGAGGCGTTGTGTGCTTGTAGATCGGCTGTTTTCACTAGTGAAGTGCTGGGAGTGAAAATTATAATGTAGGGGTGCCTTAAACAAATATATTTATGGGGGTGGATGTAGGGGTGGATTAAAACAAATATATTTATGGGGTGCCCTGATCCAAAAAGGTTTGGGAACCCCTGCAGTAGGTGAATGACAGGCTACAGGGATTCAGGGGATACAGGCCTGGGGCGCAGTCCTCAGAAAGAGAAAAATGCAGGACAAAACAAAGAAGACAACACTAGATACCAACAACTCTGTTGTGTTCGTCCTGGTTGATCATCAGGTAGCATTCTGGTGTAGCACCCGTCCAAAGGAGTTCTGTAGGGCCTTGCGTCAGTGTCCAGCACTCAAAGGAGAACGCAGTTGCAGGAAAGAAACTGATCCTGACGTGTGTGTGCGGGGGAGGTTGGATTTCCACCCACTGGTCATCATGAGCCTTCCTCACTGTAAGCAGTGCTTAATTTGTGGGGGAACAAGGGGGAACATGTTCCCCCACCTCTATATTTGGATCCGGCACCTATTGGATTGGATCCGGGACCTTCCCTGTCAATCTAAAAAGTGCCGTTTGGTCATTTATGTTTTCGTCCTTCCAAATAGAGAACTTTTTGGCTGTAGTATATTTCTTTACTTTATATTTTCATGTTTTTGTTCAATTTCTTGTACATTTTTGGATGTGGTGCTTCATAGGTGACAGTGAAACACAATAGACAAGCTATATACACATACTGTACTGGCGTCATAGAATTTTGTTAATAATACAAATATATATTTTTGTAAATGTAAATTGTCGCACGCGTGACAGTTTGCGCACACAGTCCGCGAGTGTGCAGCCTGGGATCCGGCACCTATTCTTTGACAAATTAAGCACTGACTGTAAGGTCCTTCTCTGTGGAGTTGACCCTTGCGTCCATTATTTAACATCACTGACCTGCTTTAGAGCAGTCTCTTCTATTGTTGTTAGGGGCGGGTGTTTCGTGGGGGATGTTATAGGTCATGACCCCGGCAGTGGGTCAGTTAAAAAAAAGCTAAGGTACGGCAACATGACTGGTGTCTTGCATGCGCGCCTTCGCGCGCGTGTGAACGTGCCACAATACCTTGTTAAAGTGACCATTTTGCATTTGCAGTTATTTTACTGTAATTTAACAACATAATAACCAGCACAGATAGACAAAGAGACATTTGTGGATTTATATTTAAAAGTAACTTTTATTTTCCCCCCTGGACCCAGGGTATGGCAGCTGCTTACCCCTGCCATACCCAATTGACGCCCCTGGACCCCGGTTAGCTTTGCATTTAGCATGAGGCCAAATGTGGCACACTCTATCTCCACTCTATATAGTTATGAGCTCCTGTGCCTGTTTTAGGAGGATGATTTGGTGTGTGTGTGTGTGCACGCGGTGTGTGTGTGTGTGTGTGTGTGTGTGTGTGTGTGTGTGTGTGTGTGTGTGTGGTGTGTGTGTGTGTGTGTGTGTGTGTGTGTGTGTGTGTGTGTGTTTGTGTGTGTGTGTGTGTGTGTGTGTGTGTGTGTGTGTGTGTGTGTGTGTGTGTGTGTGTGTGTGTGTGTGTGTTACAGACAGAGGTGGAAAGTAACTAGTAATGTACTTAAAGGACAACTTTGTTTTTTTACAACAAGGGTTAATATTTTAGATTGTAATTAGAGAAAAGACTTGAGTGTTAAAATGTTTATCATTTGCTTCGTTCTATTGTTTTATCACGTTTACCGTGCTAAAATGTGGGGCATGCGTATGCATGGGGGCATGCGTACAAGTGGCTAAATATATCTTTTTAGACACAATAAGTCAGCAGTTTCTTTATTGCTATTTACAGTAACACTTCTAGCACTCCATAAGTCACATCCAACCATGAAAGGTTGCGTTGTATCTTGGGAATGGGCTTATTCTGTGTAAAATGACATATTTTGCCACTTGTACGCATCCCCCCAACTACTGAAATAAGAATCTCTAAAACAATAGAAAGAAGTAAATGAAATCAATTTAACACTCATCTTTTATATTATTTAATTACAATCTAAAATATGAACCCTTGTTGTAAAAAAATAAAGTTGTCCTTTAAGAACACTATTTATACTTTTTAATTTACTTCTACTCCACTACACCTCAGAGCCAAATATTGTATTTTACTCCACTACAATTATTTTTAAATCGTAATTACTTGTTACTTTCAATGATTTGTACGTTTCAATTATTATTACAAAGCATTATAAAGCAACCACTACTTTAGCTATTTGACAATTCTACAAGCTCACAGCACATCACAAAGCAACACGTTGTGAGCTTGTAGATCTGCTATTTTCAAATATGTGTAAATCCTCATTTCATACATTTGAAAACTTGTGAAATGGACATTCTACATATTGAGTACTTTTTATTTTGGTACTCGAATTATATTTTGATTAAATAAAATAAAAAATACATCCATCACTGGTTACAGAAGGACCGTAAGGGTCCTTTTGTACCACCTGACAGTCCTCGAGTATGGCTAATAATAATGCCTCTAATACCTTTTTACTTCCAGAATCTCACTCTATAATGAATCATTTTTATTTCCTTCTTATTCTTTCAAATCATTTGTTGTGTGAGTGTGTTTTAAGCGAGCCCAGTGGCGTCAGTTCAGAAAAAGCTAAGGTATGGCAACACGACTGGTGTCTTGCAAGACACCAGTCATGTTGCCATACCTTAGCAACAGGCATGATACATTTAATTTAAGAAATAGGCTACATTTTATTTTTCCCCCCTCTTTCTACAGTTTCTTGGGCTGAATATGGCAGCCTATTGTTCAAGTGCAGCTAAACTTGGCATGTTAGTAAACGTGCCACAATTAACAATAATGCATTGCACCTGTGCAGCTGACCAGCGGAACCTGGGAATATACCATTTTGTCAAGATGAGGAGAATACAAGTTTGGAGAATATAATTATAATACCTTGTTAAAGTGACCATTTTGTAAAATTTTGCATTTGTAGTTATTTTACTGTAATTTAACAACATAATAACCAGCACAGATTGAGCCCATGCCCTTTTATCCGTCTGTAAAAAGTCGCCTCTCCAGACCATGAATGCATTTTTTACTATGGTGAAAGGAGAAGAAGAGTCCCGCACACTGTCTTCACTCACAATAGATTTAATACAACGTTTCGGTCGTTCAGACCTTCATCAGGCATGGTGCCTGATGAAGGTCTGAACGACCGAAACGTTGTATTAAATCTATTGTGAGTGAAGACAGTGTGCGGGACTCTTCTTCTCCATTCGTCATTGTCACTGTTCCAACGCACCTGTCCCTGTAGGTGTGCATAAGGCCTTCTCCTCTTACTATGGTGAAAGAAATGCAAATGCCCCTCTTTCCATGCCATACCTGAAGGCGGCATCCAAGAGAATTGCCTTGTCCAAACTCTCCTGAACTTGAATGTGACATCTTATGTTGAAAAAAAGAGAGAGAAGAAATCCTCTCTGTGTAGAATTCCATGCTGTACGCCACAACTCCAGAATGGACTTGATTATGCTTAGTTCAGTGTGGTATCAAGCCTCGAAAATAGCTGACCTCTAAGCTCACAAGCTTGGAGGTCAGCTATCTTCGATATTCTCACCAACAGGCCCTTTTAGAAATGTCAGCCCCTGCCTCTCTAACATCCTCTGCACGTCCGTGCACACACCCCTACTGTAGTAGAACTGTGGACACAGCATAGCTGCTCAACCTCAGTACTTGACTCAAAGTATAAACACATACTGGTCAAATATTACTCACGTGAAAGCTCCTCTGTCAAATGTATTCTTGAGTGTAAGTATTGGATTCTTAAAACGCAACGTATTCAAACGTAGCCAGCAAATGATTTAAAAGGATACTGAAGTATTCAAAAGTACACAATTACAACAAAGTACATTTTCTTTTTAGTATCAACTGCTGTGTTGGGATTTAGAAGATTTCCTCCAGAATTCTGATAAAATAAAATAAAAGACCATTAATTTATGTTCTGTAATTCTACATTTCAGATGATTTACCCTATTTTCAAACTGCTTACCATTTCATTCCTTGAATTGGGAAGGGCCAACATGGATGGTGGTGGCAGCAGGGTTCAATACCACCCTGTCTGATCTTAGCTGTTTGAAGTTCCGTTTTTATCCTGTTGAGGGTGCTATTGTACCATGTAAAAATTATAGGCATAGTCAAACTGAAGCTGTGTGAAAACTAAACATTTTCAGGATTTAAAATGTTGTAGTCCACCTTGGACTTTGTCCAACTAAATTATTTTTTTCCAGCAAGCAAAGTGTTTCCTGATGTAATATAGTGATATTATGTTTTTTTTTGTATCAATCTACTCCTCTTCTACCTGCATCTACAGTATAGGCTATACAGTTTCATGTTAACTGCTGTTTCAATTTCAACACCTGAATTTGAAGGTATTATTCACGAAGTCAGTGGTTCTCACAATAATCACTTTAACCCTATGAATTAGCAAATCTCTGATCTATAAGCTCACAACGTGTCACATTGCGTAGATCTGCTAATTATCAAAACATGTGAGGGCCTGTTGTTTCCCTGAATATTTTTGAAACATTTTGACAACACTTGACAACTTGTAATAGTGGTACCTGGCACAACATATTTTTTCAGATGAGGGTTCGTGGTTGACCACCCTCAGATTAATATGTATTTGAATACATATTAATCTGAGGGTCCTTCCGATTAAACGTTTGAGAACCACTTTTCGACTGCAGCTTTAGCACCACACCACACCACACTACACCACACCACACCACACCACACCACACCACACCACACCACACCACACCACACTACACCACACCACACCACACCACACCACACCGCACCGCACCGCACCACATAAAAATATCTACATTTTCCATTACACAAAAGTACCCCTATCAGTAAGAAACAAATTGACCCTTTTAACTGTGATTATGATACAATATAAATTTGTATTACAACTATCCTAAAGTATAATACACTATAAAGGATTATAACTGTGATTATAATACACTATAAAGTATGAATGTATTACTATGATAATTATAATACACTATAATAGATTATAATAGTGTTATAACACAATATAATCTATTATCATGTATTACAACTATATCCTGGTGGTCTAAGTGAAAAGTCAGTGAGTGATCAGTCATTATGAAGTGCCTGGCCCTGTTTGGCCTAGCTCAGACCTAGTCTAGATTGGATACTTTTTAGTACCACGTTTAGTACCACTTTCACACCACTCTACCCAGGTCCTTGTAGTGGGAAACCTGGCACAAGTGGGCGGTGTGGTGTGGAGTGGTGTGGTGTTGGGCCAGTGGAAAGGGGACTTAAGATAACCACTGCATAATAAGCCTAACATTTCATGCAGGAAGGTGCAAGGGGCACACACTTGTTTTAGTTCACAGCCATGGCCAGTAGAGGGCAGCATCGCCTTATGGTATAATTGATGTCAAACACAACAAACATACTACTGTAGTGTGTAGAGAGGACCACTGACCAGTGTTACTCAACCTGCAAGGCAGGAGTTTAAAACGTGGTCAAAAAGACATCCCTTTACTATGGTCGCAGACCAATTGTGGAAGACTATGGATGGACTGGGAAGCTCTGCAGTGATCGAGAAGACTGGTTGTACTGGTCAGCTCCCAGTACAACAGCAGAAGACTGTGGTTGTACTGGTCAACTCCCATGCAGTAGCCTACAACACTAGAATACTGCGGTTGTACTGGTCAGCTCCCAGTAAAACAGCAGAAGACTGTGGTTGTACTGGTCAACTCCCAGTAGCCTACAACACTAGAATACTGCAGTTGTACTGGTCAGCTCCCAGTAAAACAGCAGAAGACTGTGGTTGTACTGGTCAACTCCCAGTACAATTTAAATATATATACCATCCGACCGTATATGCGACCTCGCTCGTGCCAATTCTTGGCCATCTGGCCAGTTACGCATATATGGAGCTGGAGACCCCATGTACCCATATATGGAGATCCATGTACTGTATATGGTACATCCCTTTTATGCCCATGAGATCCCTGTCTGAACTAGGCAGCCATACATGGGCATTCCCATATGAAGTCCTGTTAGAGAGGGGCTTAATATTGATGACATCAGGGATCTCCATATATTGGCATAAAAGGGATTCTGTGAGTGGTTCCAATGACATCACAACATACAATTCCTTTTATGCCCATACATGGAGATCCCTATAGAACCAGCCACACAGATATGGGCCATGTCTTGGCCATCTGGCCAGTGATGTATATCGATGGGCATAAAAGGGATTCTGGGGAATACCCATATATGGACTTTTACATAGGTGATGTCACCTGTGATGTCAGGGGAACCACAGTATCAGGCATGACCTTCAGAGATACACATGCCGTGGACAAGATGTGCCGGTTTTCATAGTAAACTTGCAACCTACGGTCCCAATAAAGCTATCTAAATTACATATGGTCATTGAGGGTAGGCAAGTGCTACTGTAAGTGATCTATGGGTTACGGTGGAGTCTGAAGAGGTGAGTCTTCAGACCATGGCGGAAGCAAGGGAGTGAGTTTGCAGTTATACGGTATGTGCAACTGGGAGTTTATTCCACAGACTGGGGCCAGGAAGCGAGGGTTCTGTCAGCAGAGGGGGGGATACGTGAAAATGTAGGCTGATTGAAGACCAATTGTGTTGCAGATCAATTGGAGAGGCTTAAGTGCCCGAGAGCTGGCTGTCCAGGACAACACCAAGGTTCTTAGCAGTTGGAACCAAAGTCACCATGGGGCGTTGTCTATGGAAATAGTGAGATCCTGCATGCGGCAGGACTTAGCTGCAGGAAGGTGGTGGGCTGACATCCACTGTGAGATGTCAGCTCCCTGTACAACAGTAGCAGACTGTGGTTGTACTGGTCAGCTCCCTGTACAACAGTAGTAGACTGTGGTTGTACTGGTCAGCTCCCTGTACAACAGTAGTAGACTGTGGTTGTACTGGTCAGCTCCCTGTACAACAGTAGTAGACTGTGGTTGTACTGGTCAGCTCCCTGTACAACACTAGAATACTGTGGTTGTACTGGTCAGCTCCCTGTACAACACTAGAATACTGTGGTTGTACTGGTCAGCTCCCTGTACAACAGTAGTAGACTGTGGTTGTACTGGTCAGCTCCCAGTATAGCATACTGTGGTTGGTCAGGTGAGAATTTGTGGAACTGCGAGTGACAAAACAGTCCTGTCCAATCAATGAATCAATGAGAAAAAGGCAAGAAATTGCACCACACACACAAACAAGTGGTGCGCTCATGAAAACACACACACACACACACACACACACACACACACACACACACACACACACACACACACACACACACACACACACACACACATGCAAGCACACACAAGCACACACACGCACACACATGCACACACATGGCTATGCCCCCTTTTTTATTAAAGCTGCTGCATTTCTCTCTCTCTCTCTCTCTCTCTCTCTGTCTCTCTCTCTCTCTCTCTGTCTCTCTATCTCGACCTCCCTCTCTACACTTTCTGTACCGCTGCTATTTATCCCTTCCTTTCACTTTTCATCCTCCCCCTTGTATTTCTCTCTCTCTCTCCATTCTCCATACATCTCTCTCGCTCTCGCTCTTCCACTCAGCTTTTGGCACATTCTCTCCGTACTTCCATCTTCTG
>NC_137811.1:14212116-14229616 GCF_963921795.1 Nannobrachium achirus | reverse complement strand
TATATGATGATGACATGATGATGACCTACAAAAGGCATGATGTCATAAATGATGATGACAGACAGGGCCCAGAGGGTTGGCAGAACCGGGGTCTGGCACAACCAGGTTGACCTGGTCTAGTTTAAAGAGGCGGTGCCATAGTTTGGTACTTTTTCTGGTTTTCATGTGTAGGTACTTCATTAGACCCACTGGTGTGGTTGTTATGAGCAATGACGTATTCCCTTTGTGTTTGGGGTTTCTTCCTGGAGGCTGACACCTTGTGGGTCAAAAGTGCCGATCCAAAAACAGTGATTAAATGACATCATATAATCTTCCCCTCCCCTTTTACCATTCACCCAACACTGTGGATGTGGCTAACTTTAGCTGGGTCACCGCCCACCATGACAACCAGGCAACTGTTGGGTGTGGCCACATAAAAAACTAAGTTTAACTATTTTTGTGCACTTTTTTGGAAAAAAATCTTCTATAGTATAATCATAATACCTGATAATCATGTTTTAGGGGGTCAAAATCATGGCACTGCATCTTTAAGTTGGCCAAAATGTGGCCTTATTTTCCCAAATAGAGATGACTGACGTCTGACATCATAGATGTTTGATTTCATAGACCACGTGAGAAGCACAGAATTAATTTGCAACATCATTGTGATGTCAGAACAGGTCAGTTATATCCTTCTGCTGAGCTGGGATGATATTGATGACACCAGGGATCTCCATATATGGACATAAAAGGGCAAGGACGGAATTAATTTTGGAAGTGTGTCTCGCGTTTCGGTAGGTTGTTTAAGTTGGCCAAAATGTGGCCATGTTTTCCAAAATATGGATATGACTGACGTGACGTCTAACATCATACAGCAGACAGAGGGTTCCCCAATAGGCGGCCTGCGGGCCATTTGCGGCCCGTGGGGGGCTACTGTCTGGCCCACACCAACCATAGTGATAATGGTGGTATAAGAGCAGCAACAACACTAATATATCGTCGGTGGTCGTTGTCGGGTGGAAATCTCGTATCTCCAAATTTGTATGTTTTTTCGCAAATGATACAAGGCCGTCGCACAAAAGTAGTGATCTACATCTAGAACGCCTCGCGGTGCAAGGCGTTGTGTGCTTGTAGATCGTCTGTTTTCACTAGTTTAAATCATTTTTAAAATGATATATTTAAAACGAACGGTTTTGGACAAGATTTTCAAACGGCAACGACGAAAACTGTCGCTGGAGTAGTGGGAACGCCACCGTCGTCCCCTGCAATGTTGTGGCCCTCGGCTTGGTACCCTAGACATAATTCGGCCCTTGGAGGAAACTAATTGGGGAACCCTGGCATACAGTATATGTCTGATGGCATAGACCACATGAGAAGGACGATATTCATTTGCAACATCATTGTGGTGTCAGAACACGTCAGCTATATCCTTCTGCTGAGCTGGGATGATATTGATGACATCAGGGATCTCCATATAAGGACAAGGACAGAATTCATTGGCAACATCATTGCGATGTCAGGTCAGCTATAGCCTTCTGCTGAGCTGGGATGAGGTGTCACGCACTGTGACGCACGGACATGACCTGGAGGTTGTTATAGTCGCAATCAGTATGTGTTACTGTGTTGTAATGTATTGTGTGTCCGTGCGTCAGGGACATGCAGAGAATCTTAGAGAGGCAGGGGCTGACATTTCAAAAAGGGCCTTTTGGTGAAAATATCGAAAATAGAAGAGTGCAATGCTTTCAACATAAGATGCTGCATTCAAGTTCACGAGAGTTTGGACAATTGAATCGGACCTGGGTTCTTCCGTTTCCCCATGCCGCCTCCCTACTTACTCATTCAGCTGTTGGCTAGTATGTTCGCGCCCTAAACAGAGCGGTAGTCGGTCAATTAGTTAAGTTACAGCCAAGAATTATATTAGACGATAAACCTTCTGGAAAGGTCAATCGAAAAATGTAAGTTCCAGCCAGAATATCCACTTTTATAGATAGAGAAGTCATCTTGAAATATTGGCACTTTCTCCAATGTCATTTTGATTATGCCCGTACATCTTTGCACGCTAGCAGCCCCCATAAGATATGCTACACATCTCTCAAAAGAAATTAGTTTGATCTTTATACTCCATTCCAGAACACGTCTCCTCCCAGCTCATTGTATTAGCCTCAAGCGGCTCAGAGTTCAGGGGAGAGAATCAAATATCTTTGCAATTACTTAAGCCTCGCTGACCTTGTGGAGTAACTCAACTTTGTAACTCCGCTTGGTGTTTGTACTCTGCAGCGAATGCAAACCTTAAAGTTGTATATCGTCGTTGTCGGGTGTGGTATGTCCAAAACCGTTGGTTTTGCATTTATCATTTTAAAAATGAGTTAAACTAGTGAAAACAGCCGATCTACAAGCACACAAGGCCTCGCGCCGCGAGGCGTTGTGTGCTTGTAGATCGGCTGTTTTCACTACTTTTGTGCGACAGCCTTGTATGATGAAGCAGGGCTTTACTTTGAAACTTTGAAACTTGGAGATACGAGGTTTCCACCCGACAACAACGACTCACATGTCTTTCTTGCTTAAGTAAAGTAAAAGTAACAATGCTGCAATTTAGAAATACTCTGTTACAAGTAAAAGTCAAAATGGACTTGAGTAAAAGTATGAAAGTGTCGTGTCGGCATCAAAATGTAGTTAAAGTACCAAAAGTAAAAGTACAAAATGTTTGAAAATAGCAGACCTACAAGCTCACAATGCATCGCACGTGCGGCATGCTTGTAGATCGTCTATTTTCAAATAGCCTAGGTATAAAATGGGCTAAAGTGGTTAATTTTAAAATATTATAATTTATATATACAAAGTAACTATTAACCCATACAACTAGTAACTAACGTTTTCAAATAATTTAGTACCTGAGATGAAGTCCATATTTTAACATTTTGAATATAGATATTTTTGTGATTTACCAGACTGTAAAACACAAAAGTGTTTAACCCTCTAAGACCCAAAAATAGAAATACTTGAACACATTTTTTTTGACCTGTCAGATGGTGTTGTAGGAGGCATTTGGAGATACTTATGAAGTGTTTGCAAATGTTTTATCTTTTAGTAAGGTTTTATGGAAATGTTGTAATATCACAACGTTGGTCTCTAAGGGTAGCAGAATTAGGCCATTTGTACACATTGTCTGAACAACATGGTCCACATGTTTAGACTTCAGTAAACAACTAAGGGTTCATTTGCATGCTGATTGTTTATCACCTAGACCCACGTAATAACTATATAATATGGATAATAATAACATTAGTCATATTTTTATGAATAGTTGATTTTATTAATTTAACATTTTTAAAATTTAAAACATGCATTTTCAACATCTTCACAGGGTGGGTTATACCGTATACAGAAGGTGGCTTTGCATATGATTTAGCTTTGACATTAGCACTTTTGAAAATAGTAATTTGTGCATACAATTGCTCAAGTGAAAAATCAGTATTGGGGCTGGTGAAATCTTTCTTCTGCCAGCGATATTTGTCCCGGGGCTTGGCATGGGGCTTGGCAGAGGTGGTGGCCAGGGGAGGCTCAATGTCTGCATTGGCTGGGCAGGCAGTGGGTGGGTGGTTGGCTTTCTTTTCCAATTCTACATTGGGTTCTTCATCTGACTCTTCATCAGTGTCACCATCAATGTTTTATGTCCACATCACTCTCACAGCATCTAGGGCAGGGGTCCCCAAACTTTTTCCAGTGAGGGCCACATAACTTTTCCCTTCTCTGATGGGGGGCCAGGGTCAGTTTGTAACAGAAAAAGTGTGACGATCGCAGGGGTGCCTATCACAGGGGTTCAACGCATCTGGTGACTGTACTCGCCGACATACTCACGGCATTAAAGATCTGTCTTCTCGGGACACACCTCCTCCACAACAACATTCAAACATTTCTTGACAAACTCTCCCTCAGTGAAAGGTTTACCGCCGCTTGCGATCAGCTGAGCAACACGGAAACTGTCCCGAACTGACGATTGGTTCAGCTGAGTTTGGCGTACAAATGTAGTCTGCTGAGCAAACAGTCCACTTTTTTTTCATAATGTCGGCGCAGATTGTATTCTTTGAATACCGCCACCGTGTCTTGACAGATGAGAAAAACATTCTTTGCATTGAACAAAAAAATAATCGTGTGTCCACTGCGGGTTAAATACCCTGCATTCTGAATCAATTTTTCTCTTAGTCTTACCCAACCCTTTTGACATTATTCCATTCTGGGGGGCTCACGTTCACGTTCTATGACTGGGGCAAAGTGAGGTTGTAGTAGCAACATTTTTTCTTCATTGTTCAGGGGGCCGGGTCAAATGTGGAGGCGGGCCGTGTCCGGCCCCCGGGCCTTAGTTTGGGGACCCCTGATCTAGGGCATCCTGCACACTGTAGCGAAGTGGCCTTCTTTGCATACTGAAATGAAAAAAATAAAATATAATTTGATTCGCTTTAGTATGGGTGGTGAGCAAATTGATTCCACATTCCTTAAAGTTATCACAAATCAAACAATACTGTCTTTCTGTTTGTCTGCTGTCTGTCTGTCTGTCTGTCTGTCTGTCTGTCTGTCTGTCTGTCTGTCTGTCTGTCTGTCTGTCTGACTGACAACCCTATTACCATCCAGCAGTTTCAAGGGGCACACTTGACCCTTCTCAGGGGCACACCAAAGGTCCCCAGGCACAGCGGTTGAGAAACACTGCGCTAGAGAACAGTTTGGGCAATGCGGTGAGCACCTTATATATTGCATTTGTGCATGTTTGGAGCAGCTAGACGGAAAACCGGGCTCAACCTGCAGCGATTCCCCTCTCCCCGTTATAACTCTTGTAGAGCACTTTTATTTTGAAGTCTTCTTTTTACAAGGGTTATAATTTATGGCTAGTCTGTTGTAGTCTGCTGGCATTAGTTGGCAGTCTTGGCATTTAGAAGTCGGGCAACGGAACATTGCATTCAGATGACACCTCGATAGCCGGCAACGCTAGCCTGCCGGTGTTGCCAGGTCTTCTTATTATAAGCGACTTTGGTCTTGTTTTCCTGTAAAGTCGCTTGTAAACATTCGTAGTTGCGGGTTGCTTTTGTTTGGGCTTGTTTCTGAAGTGTAGTTATTATTGGGCCTTGCTTTCAAGATTCTTTCTGAAAATACTGATGTAATAGACAGCGACGGACTAACCCTCGCGGGGGCCCCTGGCCGATATTCTTTTAGGGCCCCACCCTCCATCATAACCCCCCTTCCCTCCCGAAGCTAGGATTTTAAGCCATGATGATCATCTGTGGGCCAAGAAGGCGCCTGTAGAGAACAGAGGAGGGCCCACACATTTGAATTCAATTAACGTATACATTTAATTTTATTAAATTGTCAATTACCACACGGCCCAGTTCCCCCAAGAGCCCCTGACAACGGCCCCACTGGCAGAATGGTTAATCCAGCCCTGGTAATAGAGCTCATAGACGTGGTAGATTTCATAGACGTGGTCACTTGTTTCACTCACAGAATCTGGCAACCGGAGTTTACACTCCCGTCTTTTCTCAAAGTTAAACCTCTTCACTTATTTTTTTCGTATATCATTAGGAGGGCCTTATGATAAATGATAAACTTAATTAAAAAAAGGTCCGTGTCCGTCTGTGTTAACGCCTGTAGACAATCACGGGCCACAGGCCGTGTATAAGCGTAGCCAGAGAGGGGCAAAGGGTGACATCATAATATGGAGGCATATTAGGCTGCATATGGGTATTTATCCGGTTTAGAGATCGGACGGGCGAGGAGGAGAAGGGTAAGAATCCCCTAGTGTACATATAATTTAAAACTGACATGTGTGTTCATTTCATCCAGTCATTCAGACAAACGGGAATTAATTTGACAACTATCTAAAATAATTGTGATCAGGTGGTTATTCATTTTGACACACATACCTATAGACACACCGGTTGACTGATTCCTCCCTGTTGTTGTAGACTTCACACTAGGTGTGATTTCTTCTTTTGTTACTCATGGCCGTCAGTTCCCACCTGATGTTGTGTGGGAGTTCTGACTGCTCCAGACCGCACCGAATAACAGCTAGCTTACATAACGTCTTCAGACTAGGACTCAAGTCTAAGACATACAGGTCATCAGGAGCGTTGTCTCCTCCAAAGAGGATGATACAATCTCCCACCATGCAACAGCACATCCACCACTTTGGACATGGTCGTTTCCCCTTGGGCTCAACCTTCTTCCAGGAGAAGTTCTCTGGATTGAATTTCCACAGATCATTCGTCTGCTGGCATTTGTGGCATTTGTGGACAAATATGTACAGCTCTCCATTGTAGGTTACGGCTGAATGACCACATCGTTCTTCTGGAAGAAGCTCTGCAGAAGGTGTGTTCATCCAGCAGTTGGTCTCTGTGTCAAACACTCTGATGGTGTTGTTGTACTGATACTTAGTCCAGCCCCCGAATACAAACATATTTGTCCCGATGATAGTGGCAGAGTGATGTGATGAAGCAGTTGGTCAGGTGCCTTTGGTGTCAATGAAACACCAGACCATTGTGGTGGTGTCCAACTTGTAGATGTCATTAGTCTCTCCAGTCCGAGTCAGGAATCCCCCATGAATATACATGACCTTCCCCAAGGCACAGGCTGAGTGCCTCCTCCTCCCCTCTGGAACAGTTCCAGAAACCTGTGGTTTGAACCATCTGTGGGTGTCAACATCAAATGCATGAAGATGGTTGCAGAACGATTCTTTGTTGATTTTGTAAGAATAACCACCCCATATGTAGACAATGTCTTCTATTAGCACAGCTGTGTGGCCCCAGCGCCTGGAGGGAAGCTCAAGGTGTCGTTCTCCTGCCGTCACTGGGGTCAACTTCCTCCAGAGCAAAGTCACTGTGTTGAAGACGTACACATCAATCTGATCCTCGTTGCCACAACCTCCAAAGGAGTACACACAGTGCCTCACTGTCACAGCGATTTGATTGGCTGACTCTGGTCCTCGCAGATGCACCGTCCATCGTAACATCACTCACAACAGTGGATAAATCCTATTGATCACGTCCTGATGTGTAAAAGCACAGAGCTTGTTTCTGAAGTGTAGCTGCTGTAATGTGTGATGTAATAGAGCTCAAGAGGTGAAAAAGTTCACTTCTAATGGGCTCACTTTCATAGACGTGGTCGCTTGTTTCACTCACAGAATCTGGCAACCGGAGTATTATATTGGTTCAGAGGCACCAACGACACACAAAGCTTGTCCAATCCGCAAAGCCGATGGATGGGGTTGACCAATCAAGGAAGCAGATGCCCGTTGATCTCCCTAATATGGTAAATTGATCACCATAGACACTACGGCTGAATGATATGGACAAAAGGTCATGCCAGGTCAGGTATGTTATTGTGGCCTGCTCGTGGTGCAATAAAAGGCCAATGTGAAAAGGGTGCCAGGTCTTTTTTGGCCACACAATCTGTGCCAGGTGTTTGCGCCACTAGATGGCGGTACACTGCCAGGGATTTTCATAGATTTCCCTTATTTTGAAGGGCCCACCGAAGTGATGCGCTACAGATATGTGTGATTTTTGGACAAAATCTCTTAGGAGAACTGGCAAAAGTTAGTTTAGCAAAAACCGGCCTCCTGGTGGCGCTAGAACAGGCCCATGTGAGAAATGTGGGGCAGAGGTTCTGAATTGGTATCCAGGGAGTGTGTGTGCACACTACCAACGGCGGCAGAGATTAGCTGGTAACGGACGGACGGACGGACGGACGGACAGACAGACAGACAGACAGACAGACAGGGTGCAAAACATAATAAACATAGTCTCCCCATGCCTGGCATCAAACTTGCCTTTAATATACATACTAACAAGATTCTTTCAAGTGATTTCATAATCCCTGAAGTGAGAGCTATGGGTCTGTTATCCTATGTTCTTTTGGACATTAGATTTGGGATTATGGTTTTATATGTGAGGTTTTCCAAGACAGATAAATTGTGTGTGTCTTCTGGGGTTCGAAATATGGGTTGGGTTAGGGCTAATAACTCAGATGCAAAATTCTTGAGAAAAGCGCCACACTTTTCCGGCCCATTAGCTTTCCTTTTGTTAGTACACTGAAACACATTCCTGACATCCTCTTCAGTGATGATAATTCTGTCTAAGGGGGCAGTTTTTTTCCCCTCAGTATTTCAGTGTACTTAACATGCATCCTCTAGAGACGCTGTCTATGTGCCGCTGTCAATTTAAGTGCACAGAAATCCTTGTTTATGGAAGCTATTTTCTTGTCGTTTATTGCTATATCCTTGGTCGCACACAGGCACGCACGCACGCACGCACGCACTACACAAGAAATAAAGTCAAATTAAAAGGGGCCTTTCTGAGAGGCTAATTCTAATAGAGAGGTTCTTTTCTTTGGTACTTTGACATTTTGTAAACAAATAAAGCCATCAAGCTGCCCAACAAATGTCAACGTCTGAAACGGATTGTACCTGGGAGTGACAGGAAGTGGAAACCAGATTCCTACACCAGCCAGGAGCACTGTCAAATGTAAGCTTGATTAATGGATACTTTTTCCTGATTGGCTGAAATTGGCAACCCACTTGAACATTTATTTCATTACCATTTCAATTTCAATCAACTTTCTTCACATTTTCCGTAGATTGTTAAAAAATAGCACATAATACAAGCTCACAGTGATTCTAATAATTGTGATCTTTTTAAAGGAGTAGTTCACCCCCCAAAAAATATTTTTTCTCTTGATTACTCTTGACTTGAGTTCAGTAATATGTTTTTGTATTTGTCGCAAAAGACAAAAATGTGATTATGGTAAATTTACCCCCATTGATTCCGGATGTCCATCCGGAATCAATGGGCCTACAAAGAGTCTCCTCAAATTATTGGCTCAGGAATGCGATAAAAACAAAAAATATTATTGAACTCAAGTCTCCTTGGGTTGAGTAATCGATAGAAAAAAAGTCATTTTGGGGGTGAACTGCTATTTAAAAAAAACAAAAACACAAAACATTGCATAGCCTATATGCACGCACGCACGCACGCACACACACACACACACACACACACACACACACACACACACATGGGCCTCAGCTCTTAATGGGTTAATAGGTCAGTGTTTCCTGTATTGAGCCAACGAGACCTTTTAACATCCCAGCAGACTGGTGCTGATCGATTGGATTGATCAGAGAGCTACAGTATAAGGATCTCCTCTGCTCTGTAGTTCTCTCTCTTCTCTATCTCCATCACTCTATTCTCCATGTCTTTTTCTTCCTCTCTCACTGTGTTTTGGCCTCTCTCTCTCTCTCTCTCTCTCTCTCTCTCTCTCTATATATATATATATATATATATATATATATATATATATAATTGCGACCGTCAGGGAGCAGTTTACTATGAAAACCTCCACCGGCCGTCCGTCCGTCGGTCGGTCGGTCGGTCGGTCACACGTCACACCTTTGCCCTGCTCATATCTCCGCATCAGTATGACATCACACCACATGTGTACACAAACCTTTGTGTACGTTGCTGTGGCAACAGTCTGTTGTTGCTGGTTTGTTAGTGTACGTTAGCAACCACCTTAGCAACCATGGTTTTACCCTAGCAACCAACTGTTTACCCTAGCAACCAACTGTTTACCATAGCAACCATGTTTTTTTACCCTAGCAACCAACTGTTTACCATAGCAACCAGATACGCAGAGCAGGGATCTCCATATATGGGCATAAACAGGTGACATCACACTGATGTCAGATACTCAGAGCAGGGATTTCTCCATAATATATGGGCATAAAAGGGATTCTGTTAGGGATCTCCATATATGGGCATAAAAGGGATTCTGTTAGGGATCTCCATATATGGGCATACAAGGGATTCTGTTAGGGATCTCCATATATGGGCATAAAAGGGATTCTGTTAGGGATCTCCATATATGGGCATAAAAGGGATTCTGTTAGGGATCTCCATATATGGGCATAAAAGGGATTCTGTTAGGGATCTCCATATATGGGCATAAAAGGGATTCTGTTAGGGATCTCCATATATGGGCATAAAAGGGATTCTGTTAGGGATCTCCATATATGGGCATAAAAGGGATTCTGTTAGCTGTTAGTGATCTCCATATATGGGCATAAAAGGGATGCTGTTAGGGATCTCCATATATGGGCATAAAAGGGATTCTGTTAGGGATCTCCATATATGGGCATGAAAGGGATTCTGTTAGGGATCTCCATATATGGGCATAAAAGGGATTGTATCCCAGATGATGCCCTGTTAGGAGATCCACACTAACAGAATCCATATGGTCCTACCGACAGCTGCTATAAGCCAACCCTGGCGATAAGGTCTGAGTCGAAGAAATGCTTCTTTCCTGGCAAGAATTGCCCCTTTATACTGTAGGGCTCGTTTGTGTATTGTATGACATCACGCCACATCATCGGCTGAGGACTGTGTGATGTCATCATATCTCCATATATGGAGACATAAGTTGCTCATGCCCAAATATGGGCTGGTGAGGTCAGACTTAGTGTGATGCGTAGGTTATCTCCATATATGGAGATTCAACTTCAATGAGTAACCATGGCAAACTGTCAACTGCCCGTATGTCTTGATAATTGGTAAAACAATTTTTTGGCCTATTTGTGGAGATAAGCGACCAACGGTCGCTTATCTCCCGATTAGGGAGTCTTACTGGTATATATATATATATATATATATATATATATATATATATATATATTAAATACATTCTGTAAAATTCTAAGGGTAGTTTGGCATCAGGTCAAACATTTGGTTATATCGGAAAAGCAAGTGTGGAGGGATAACTAAAATATATGATATAGGTCAACTAGAATAAACTGAGCTGTGTAATATAGGTATAGAGAATATCATGTAAAAATACAAACAGAAAAAGTTTGCTCTCGCTGTTAAAAAACAAAACATACAGATAAGTAAAATGTAGAATGTATTCAAAATGTGCTGTTCTTGTATGTATTGTATACATACAAGTCATATGAGGTCAGTCCAATGCAGATAGTGAAGGAATACCATTACTTAAGGGCTGTCCATACTGTCTCCGACCACCAAACCTTTCTTCAGTAATGTCCGACTTTCCGACGTGCAGCTTTCCGAACTCAAATTAATACTTTTCAGAAGTTGTGAGTGATGTCTTTTTGTACTGTAGTTGAACCGGACCTTTCCGACGAAAAGTTTGGTTGTCGGAGACTGTATGGATAGCCCATTACTTACTTAGTATTGCACTTCAAGGTGCCTAGAGCCAACCATGGCAACCAGGTCGCTCCATCTGGGTCTGTCTTGGGAAAGGTGTTGAGCTTGTGCCAAAGTCACATCACATGCATTAGTCTCCGGGGCCTTGGGTATTTCTCGTGCTAATTAGTCTAAAAGCGCCACATTTCGCACAGATGTAGCACAGGGCATGCTCTAATGATTTAGCTAGTGGACAGGGGTGCAGTCAAATAGGAAGGGTGGTGGGTCAAGTTCATAAACACACACACACACACACACACACACACACACACACACACACACACACACACACACAAAAAGGAAACATATAGATAAGTAAAGTAGAATAGATAAGTCGCTAAATCGGACTGTTGTGAAGAAAAAAAGCCGGAAGGCAAAGCTCTCTGTCATGACCAAAAGTATAAGGTCGCAGGTACAAGCGGCTGAAATGAGTTTTCTCAGATGGGTGGCTGGCATCTTCAGTGAAACTATGCCTAATCCTAACCCAAACCCTCCCTTAGAGATAGGGTGAGAAGTTCAGTCACCCGAGAGAGACCAAGAAACGCTGCTTACTTGGAAAGGAGTCAGCTTAGGTGGTTCGGCCATCTAGTACGGATGCCTCCCAAGCACCATTCATAGGAAAGTTCTCGATGCACGTCCCACTGGGAGGAGACCCCGTGGCAGACCAAAGACCAGATGGAAGGATTATAGCTCCAAGCTGGCTTGGGAACGCCTCGGTATACTCCCAGAGGGAGTGGAGGAAGTTGCTCAGTCAGGATAAGGAACTCTGGAAATCTCAGTTGGAACTGTTTCCCGCGCGACCCGATTCCGGATAATCAGTTGAAGATGGATGGGAGTTAAAATGTACCGGTATTCAAAATGTGCTGTGTTTGTATGTACAGTACATGCAAGTCATACAAGGTCAGTCCAGTGCAGATAGTGCAGGAACACTCATATCTGATAGACTGTATTTACGGTAGTTGCATTCCATTAGATGTCCTTCTAGCAGAACAGGGATTTAAATCAGTGAGATTGCTGGAGAGGCGCTGGGTTCTCTGTCTGGCCCGGCGCTGGGCTTCTTAAATCAGAACTCCAGCTCTGGGCCTTTGGCAGTGGTGGAAAAAGTACCCAACTATTTATAAGTATCGATACTGCAATATAAAATGACTCTGGTATAGGGCACGGTCACGCCAATCTATGGTGGCCGGCTGATGAAATGTTTTTGAAGCGGTGAAAGCCGCTTCCAATGAGTGGCTTTGTGTGTCACACGCCCATATATGGTCATTTCAGTCCAGAATGAACAGGTTTTTTCAAAAACAAAATGTGTGTTTCATGTCCATATATGGTCATCCCAGTCCAGAATGAACAGGTTTTTATCAAAAACAAAATGTCTGTCACCTCATGTCCATATATGGTCATTCCAGTCCAGAATGTACAGGTTTTATCTGTCCCGTACGTCCAGAATATCAGTCCAGAATGAATAGGGTTTTTCAAAAACAAAATGTGTGTCCCATGTCCATATATGGCCATATCAGTCCAGAATGAACAGGTTTTATCTGTCCCGTACGTCCAGAATATGTGTATAGTGTCCGTCCCGGTCTGATGATTGGATACTTTGAGGATTGGTCAAGCTTCACATGACAATTCGGCCCTCCAGATAAAATCAGAATGTATAGATCACAGAGTTCATAACTCTAGAACACATAGAATAACAGTTCACCGCTTCACTTCGAACCGAGGTTTGATTTTTTTTTGCAGCCGGCGGATTCTAAAAAGAAGCAAATTCTGTCCCAATAAGCAGTGACGCACCTGTCACTCACATTCGGGACTCTCCCCGTAGCTACACAACAAACATCTGTGGTGAGCTGTGGTGTAAAGTAAAGTACATTTACTTAAGTACTGTACTTAAGTATAATTTTGAGCTATTTGTACTTTAATTGAGTATTTACTTCAAGCATAAACGCAAGGTCTGCGCGGCACGCCGAAAGATGCACAAGACCATCAAACCACTCCATTCTCATTGAAATGCATTGGCTGAATCTGCCCTCTCATACTGTAGGTAGAATAAAAGTGCGGTGTGACCATGGCCTTACAAGAAAAAGTCAGTAATTCTAAATGTAGGTCTACTGGAGTAAAAGTAACCTTGAGCCTGGTGATCGTTAACAACGTCCGGTTTGATCCGGTCTAGGCGGAAACCACAAGCCGAAGAAGCGGCGTCGCTTTGTTTTGGCTCCCTCCGTTTGTTTCCCCAATCCCTATTACAATGCTCGAGTAGCCTAGTGTAGTCTTGCCAGTCGCTACGAGTTGGAATAAAAGATGCATATCCCAAAATGTTTTTTCAAAAGCAAAACTACGCCGCATCAAGGAGTTTATTAGGTAGGCCCTAAAAGTATGCCTTGAGCGCAGGGGAATTATTTTGGGTTCAAACTGAATCCGGTTTGATAGTTCCGGCAAATTGTAGTCCTTTGAGTACTACAACATGACGTAAAGTGGTTTCCTCTCCCGTCCGGATCAAGCCTCGAAAAGTGAAGTGATCCCAGACTAGACTAAAAGTAGCCTGGCATCACAATGTTCTTAAAGTACCAAAAGTAAAGTACTCACTATGCAGAATGTCCCATTTCTAGTTTTCAAATGTATAAACATCTTTTGAAAATATTGCACCTGCAAGCTCACAATGCCTCACGTCACGACCCATGTGTGAGCTTGTAGATCTGCTATTTTCAAATGGCCCAAATACAGGGTTGAAGTGGTTTGTAATAATAATTTACAACGTTAACTAAAGTTGTCAAATAAATGTAGTGGTGTAAAAGTAAAATATTTGCCTCTGAGATGTATAGTGGATTCTAAGTAAAAGTAGGCCTTCCTCGTAAATGTACTCGATCTGTTGGCTCAGGGAAAATGCATGCGGCACACCGATCACACGGCCGACCACTTACTAGCCGTGTTAAATGTTTATGTGGGAGCACCGGGAGGGCAAGGAACACTTTCCAGATTTTCTAACGGGCCCTGATGCAGAAAAGCTTGGGAACTGCTGAAACGAGACATTAGCTGCAACAAATAGTGCTGTTGTGTGTGATGGAAATAGAAATCATATTCCATATGGATAAACAGTTTTCCCCAACCATAATAAATTACTCCACACAAGAAAAGAGTCCACACCAGCGTAATTCCGTTTTTCTATTAGATGTATTGAAAATATAGTTCAGAGTTCAAATTGTAGCAAGTACAGTAGAGCATTTTCACCCATCGTAGCTTCTCTGCCCATCCAAAACTTAATTTCAGAGATATATGGAGTTACAGAATACATTAGTTACATTCTGATTGGACAATTAAGCATAACAATGGATATCAGATGTTTTCGTGTTGTTGGCCCCAGTCGTAAGGCCAGATAGTATGTTTGGCATTTTGTTATCCTGTGTCCTGGGCAGTCTGACATTTATTGAGATATCATTTCCCTGGTCAACATCTTTGTACAGACCTGGAGTGGAGACATCTTGTCACGTGCATTAGTTATCAGATCAAAACAAAATAACCTTGACACTTTTAAAACTGAAAGTGTTGTCTAACACTAAAATGTAATTTCATATTGATATCAATCAATCCTTATCCATCAGTGTGCACAGCAAACAAACATGTAGGCCTAATCATAAAACAACCAGTGATACAGCACTGTATCACTGGTTGTTCTTTTATATTCCTGGACCGCGGGGGCGTCAATTGGGTATGGCAGGGGTATGCAGCTGCCATACCCTGGGTCCAGGGGGAAAATAAAAGTTACTTTTAAATATAAATCCATGAATGTCTCTGTGCTGGTTATTATGTTGTTAAATTACAGTAAAATAACTACAAATGCAAAATTTTACAAAATGGTTAGTTACTTTAACAAGGTATTATAATTATATTCTCCACACTTTTATTCTCCCCATCTTGACAAAATGGTATATTCCCAGGTTCCGCAGGTCAGCTGCACAGGTGCAATGCATTATTGTTAATTGTGGCACGTTTACTAACATGCCAAGTTTAGCTGCACTTGAACAACTATTCCAGGCTGCCATATACAGCCCAAGAAACCGTAGAAACCTGTGTAAAAAAACTGTCAAAACTTTTTTTTTTTCAGACATTGTGAAAATAGCCGATCTACATGCTCACAACGCCTCGCGCTGTAGATCTGCTATTTTCACAATAGAACTTGTTATCCAAAATATAATGCCTCTTTTCCATGAGGACTTTTCCATGACGCCATTGCTGGACCGATTATAAGACAAAAGGTCACAGACAGTCATTCAGAAATAATGGGCCTGATTCATTAAGCTGGGCATAAATAACTTTGACTAAAGATGTGCTTAATCTCTCTAAACAAAAGCGGACGTGCGATTCACCGTGTAAATCTCTGATATGTGTGTATCGCTTGTGTTCCTCCTTTTTATCTGACAGTCACAGGCGCGTTCACGTGGAGGATCATTTGCATTGCTCCATGCCCCATTTAAGACCATAAAAGGCGGCGCTCAAAATGGACAGATCTACAAGCTTGTGACGTGACAAACCATATCATGACAACTTGTAGATCAGCGCAAGCGAACGTTAATAAAGTAACAGCCAACTCTCACATGTAATGAGAATAAGAAGTTAGTTTACAAAGTTAAATAAAATTCGATATGGATATTATATAAGCCCTTTCTACTGAACTATTGCCCACTCACCTTTGCCTAGGTAAAGCGATGATGGAATCGAACAATATATTCTTTATCAGAGCTCCATTGAATGATTACTGAGGGGAATATGTCTTTGGACAAACCCCCCACTGTCCGACTCCTCCATCAGAATCCAGGCTTAAAATAATTTGTAGACACATTTTCAGAAATCTCTGTGGGGGAAATGAATGGGTTTTCTATCTGTAGCACCACAAAACGGCCACCACTGCTATGCCCTACCTATACAACAATGCTAACATGCCCGGGCGCATATAAAGGAGTCCAATTAGGCTTACGCATGTGTGAATGAATCCCTCTTATCTCGTAGAATGGGTCCCGTGCTGTGCTTAATTGGAGGGGGAACGAGGGGGAACATGTTCCTCCACCTCTTTGATTGGATCCAGCACCTATTTGATTGGCCAAATGTGCCAAATGTTGCTGCTAATGTTATACTGGGTGCGTAACATTTAGCCCCCCCCCCCCCCAAAATAAAATATAAAAATAACATTTAAGAGAGGTGGTGGAGTTTGTGGATAACTACAAATTCTTAGGAGTGCACCTGAACAGTTCACAGGACTGGTCAAACAACGCGGAGGCGATTCACAGCAAGGGGAAAAGCAGGTTGTTCTTCCTGAGAAGACTGAGATCGTTTGGCATGTGCAAGTGCAATAGGATGCTACAGATGTTCTACTAGTCTGTCATGGCAAGTGTCCTCTTTTGGGATAATAAAGGTATCTATCTATCTATCTATCGATTGATTGATTGATTGATTGATTAGAAGTTTGCATAGGAAAGGGTACAGTTTCATGTCAGTACAGTTCACTGGTACAAGGTCAGCTAAAAGGATAAGCTCAGGAAAGCACATTTACATTGAGATCCTTTTTTGTTAAGTCATATAACATCCAATGGCAGACAGATAGAACACAGTACTATGCAGAGAAAATAAAGAAAGAAAAACACGATGCAAGAATAAATGCTATATACGTCTAGTTAGAGTGTAGCTGCCTGGATACCACAGAGGTCTGTTTTGTTCTTTCAGTTCCACTATGGCAGAGCATCTTGAATGAAAGTAATTGGGCTGGTGCAGAGACACAAACACTTAAAGTCTGTCAGGTCTGCTACTTAGTGTGTCAGCATCCAAACCGGTGTGCATTATTTACAGTGGTGGATAAAGTATAGTCAGCCAGCCCCAGTTGTTGAATCAAAGTGTACTGTAATGAAGATACTCCGGGCCAAATATTACTCTGCTCTCTAAGTGAAATAGCCTACTTAAAGAACTGGAATACTTTCTTTTAAATATACTCATTACTCAAGTATTCAAAAGTACAAATTACAGGGTCACTTTAATACCAATGCTGTATTAAAGAAATGCCATTTTCCCCAAAAATAAGAATTTCCCAAAAAATAACACCGTAGTCAAATTAGCAGATATACAAGCTCACATTAACGTTCATAAAATGCTTTCCCCCTTCCTAGAAATATAGACCTAGTGGAGCCAAAAGTCCAATATTTGTCTTTGAAAAGTTGCAGAGGGAAAGTATTGAAAAAAGTATTGAAAATTCAAATACTCACAGGACAGCTACTTAAAGGGGAGTACCACTCATTTTCAAC